>NC_044369.1:15205856-15509745 GCF_007364275.1 Archocentrus centrarchus
CCTGAATCATCCAGCAGAATCGGAACAAACGTAGCTCTCTGCTGTGGACTCCACCATTGTAATTTGATGGTCTCGCTCACAGCCTGTGTATTTGTGCGACAAAATGTGTGGGTCACACGATTCAAAGTGGAAGTAGTTGTGTTGCTGTCAATGAACTTTGTGCTCACACAGTGTGCCCTAAAAAAAAAACAAAAAAAAAAAAACTCATTGTGTGTCACTTTAGATAAGGCAGTGTGGTTTGAGGTGACTTGCTTTTGTGTGTGTGTGTGTGTTTGTGTTGGTGTGTAATCCATTGTCATCTGTGGTTGAGGAGCATTTTGAAGAAACACTTTCAACCTTCAGTTGTTCCCACATGTGTCGGTGGGTTTCCTTTTCTAATCCTGTTTGCCATTTTGGTCTCCAAGATGGTGTTTGGTTGGTACAGCTGGTTCACTAATATTGCCTGTCAACATGACAAATTGTGTGCTATAATAAAATGTGTCGACACTTTTGGCTCTTCAGTTTAGAAATACATAACGTGGATAGGAAATTATAAGCAGATGAAAAGTATCTACTGCACAGTGGTTCCTCTTTGTTTATATCTTGTGAATTTTATGCTTCTGCTCCAGAGTTGTTGTAACTGGTTGTGTGACTCAGATCAGCGTATTTTTCTTTAGTCTGCCTCTTTCTTTAAAAAATTTAGTTTTTAAACACCCTCGAACTTAGCTCCTTCGCTTTCTATTGGCTAGGATTACATGCCCACTTTCTTGTTCAACGGTTACGAGGACCTGGACACGTTCAAGTTGCTGGAAGAAGAGGACTTGGATGAACTGAACATCAGCGATCCTCAGCACAGAGCCGTGCTGCTCACAGCAGTAGAGCTGCTACAGGAGTATGATAGTAAGTAGGCTTAAAAACGCACGCACATTTTAAACTTGCGTGTCAGGCTTTTAGCATGTGTTTCCATGAGTTTATGTTTTTGATTGTATTTGTTGAAATGACGATTTCTTCATGCAACCTCAATGTTCAGCTGTGTGCCAGAATATGAAATGAAACCCGACAAACTTTGAAGGAAATTACTAATATATATTATGAGGAGCTAATACTTCTAATAAAAGGAAATCATTTGCATTTCTGTGTGTTTCTGTGAGCAGGTAGCAGTGATCCAGAGCGCAGTGGAATGTCAGGCTCCCAGGAAAAGCTGCTGTTGGAGGGTCGGAGCATAGTAGGAGACTCCCCACGGGACTCTGGGTGCTACGAGAGCAATGAGAACCTGGAGAATGGTAATGATTGTTTTGCTTAGTTTAGACCACCATTACCCAAAGCCCATTGGGTATTGGCCTGACTAAGGCCTATTCTTGTTCTAGCCTAGTCCTAGTACTACCGTAATTCCTTTGCCTTTTTCCTGTCTGGGCCTTTACCTCTGCTCCATCACTTGCAGTGCTTCTGCATCTTAACCTGCCCATCTCACTCCTCTGGATTAACATCTACCAATCAAAACTCTCCTCTCGCTGCCCTATCTGATCCCCCAACCTTTACCTTCCCCTGTCTTTACGTCTCTAGAGATCAAAGCCCTTTATCACTTCAGACACTTTTACTGTGCTTGCACTCTACTTTCTTCACCACTCTTTTCATCTTATAGGCATTCTTTACCATCAGTACCAAAGTCCAGTTGTAACTGAGAGGGAGCCAAGCCCCAGACCACTAAGCCTAGTCCACCCCACAATGCTGGGAACACAGAGAGGGACACTCTCCCCAATGCAAAAAACTGTTCTGAAGAGAACAAAATCACTGCCTGCTCATGGACTCTGCTTCCCAACTGTCTCACCTGAGGGCGCGAGGCCTGTAGGTGGATACCAGGAAGACGATTGTGAGCTCATAGAATATTTCTGTTAAGTGTTTTTTAATCTAGATATAAACTTGCAGGGTAGTATGCCAGTGCACACTTGAGTTTTCTTGCAGTGGCGATTCTCTCGGCTGATTAAAATGCCAACAAATATACTAGTCAGAGGTCAGATCACAGCTGCCAGCTCATCTTCCCCGTCTCATTCATTTGTTTGTTTCATTTAGAGCGACCAGTCATATACAGTATGTGCCTAAAATGATGTGGATGAAAATATTTTTAAACTGTAGTTCAGATTTTGTTTGTTTTTGAAGTTTGAGGACTTTTTTTTTTACCAGATTATGTACTTGAGACTGCAGCTCCACAACTCACTGCTTTTTGTCTGTATCTGTATGATCCCAGTGTAACTGCTGGTTTCCCTTTTATGTACATATGTGTTGTTCAGGTTGGATAGCAAAGCGTGCAGTCTGAAACGGTGGAGATTTAAGTTGTGGAATAAAACCACTTCTCTGATTAAAAAGAAAAAAAAAAGGACTCTGGTGCTGCTTGTTTGATTTATGTTTTACCTTTTTTCTGTCTGTTTTTTCCTTTCATTCCTCTAAACGCTGTTCACAAACCAGCTCCTTAACAATTAGTAAACTCTGCATTTCTTCTCTCATTTTCGGGGCTCTGTCTGTACAAATCAGTATAAATGCAAAGTAGTAATTAGTGTTAATAGTTAAGTATTTTTGTGTTATCGGTATTGTATTGTTTTATGCATACTGTGTTGTCTTAAAACTTAGGTCTGATAGAATACTTTGGATACTTTGGCATTTTTCTCATGCAATTTACGGTACTGTGCAAAAGTCTTGAGCCACCCCTTGCTTCTTTGTATTTTAGGAAAATGGGAAACAGGTGAAAACATACGTGTAAATCCAACTTGTACAAGTCTAACAATCTATGTAGCACAGCCTGAACTCTCTTAGGCAAACTTTCTTGATATTTTTTCAAGCAGTCTTCAGGAATAGTTCTCCAGGCTTCTTGAAGAACATTCAAAGCTCTTCTTTGGGTGTTGGCTGCTTTTTGTTAAGATGATCCCACACTGCTTCACTAATATTGAGGTCCGGGCTATGGAGAGGCCAGTTCATGACTGGTGTGGGTTTTTTTTGTCCAGGTATGCCCTTACTGCATTGGCAATGTGTTTGGGGGTCATTGAAATGCTGAAAAATTAAGCTGTTGCCAAACTCTGATGGTACATTTATGCATTCATAATTCCATCAGTTTTGACAAGATCTCCAACATCACTGACTGAAATGTAGCCCCAAACCATGACAGAGCCTCCATCGTGTTTCACAGATGGGTGTAGATACTCGTATCTCTTTCCTGACCTGCTTTGTACGTATTGATGACGATTTAAACAAAAAAATCTAATTTGGATTCATTGCTCCATCAGATCTGTTGCCGCTGATTTTCAGTCTAGTTCTTATGCAGTTTGTCATACCTCAGCCTTTTCTCCCTGTTTCCTTAAAGAGTCACGCTTAAACTGAGACCATTTCTGTTGAAGTTTGGGCAGTAGGTGGATCAACTGAAGGGCCCGATGGATCTCACGGGTCCTCTGTAAGGTGCTAGGTTGTGTTTCCTACTTATTAAGGACATGACTTTCAGATCCTATTGATCTCCTTTCGATATTTTTTTAGTCCTGCCACTTCTTCTATTGTCCTCCACTTGTCCAGTTTCCACGTTTTTTTGTTTGTTTGTTTTTTAGGACACACTGTACACCATAATATGAAAGGTTTTTGGCTAACAGCTCTTTGAGAATCCCCTGTTGGTGCAAAAATACTATTTTATGCCTGTCAAACTGTGTTATCTTTGGCATTTGTTATAGACTAAAAATGAGTGAAAAAGCAGCCAAAACTCTGGAAGACCTTCAGAAAGCCTGGAGAACTGTTGCTCAAGACCACTTTAAAAATGACAGGAAAGTCTGGCTCCTTGGAGGCAAAATATAAAGAAATGAGGGGTGGATCAAGGCTTTTGAATGGTACTGTAATTAAAAGGATTAAGTATGAATTAGGTAAGCTGTATGAGAAAAGTGTGAAAGGGCACTCTTCTGTGAGCTAATGATAGTGTCCAACACATAGGTATTTTAAGACTTGATGAAACAAACTTCAACATTTATTATTAGAGAGAATGGAAAAGGTTTCTATTTCTTTTAAAAAGAGTATTTCCATTGGAAAGCATATATTCATTATAATTGCTATTGTATATCAATGAGTATTTCTGAATCTTTATTAATCTAGACCAGGGATCCTCAAAACCAGGCCTCGAGGTCCGGTGTCCTGCAGGTTTTAGATGTGTCCCTGATCCAACACACCTGAGTCAAATATAGAAGTCATTAGCAGAACCTGACTGCATACTGAGGAGGTCATTCAGCCATTTGAATCAGGTGTGTTGGAGCAGGGACACGTCTAAAACCTGCAGGACACCGGACCTCGAGGTCTGGATTTGAGGATCCCTGATCTAGACTATTGGCAAAGGGAAGCACATTTTTGATAATAAAAGATATTCAAAATCATTAAACAAAAGTCATTTAAACATTATCATTTTGGGGGAAAGTCGCTGTAGAGCCCTGAATGTCTGCTCTTTGTTTCCACTGAACTTCTTTAACACTCTGATTCCTGTGTCTACATGTAGTAGCTTTTCCTCCAGTCATAATTCACTTATCAAATATTAATTTTATGCATACATTAATGCTGGTTAATAATATTAGGTATAGTATATAATATGCGTTAGTCGGTATCATGAGTCAGGGCCACTACACTCATTAGTTAGTATTTTCAACAAGAAAATGTGTGTGTATATATAATTTGTGTTAACATTTATTTTAAAAACAATAGATTGGGGAAGGCTACAAAAATTCAATACAGCCCAATAACATATTTGCCTCAAATAAAGGTTACTAAGTGACCACACGTTCTCAGTTTCTATTTAATTTTTAATTTGAAAGATGTGTAATTGGCCACACAGTAGACTCCTCCCATTTCTCCATCTTTGTGTCACAGTCACAGTAAAATACAGTATCCTAACGATGAGGTAATTATATAGGTTCTAATCCACAGTGATGCAATCATAATCATACAGTGATATACTTAAACTGTATGAATTACACTCTTTTTAACCTCAGTAATCATAGCAAACGTGAGAACTGTTAAAGCATTTCAGAGCATTCCATCTATTAATCTCCTTCCCGTCATTCCACTTTTTAAAGTCTTTCAGCCGCATTATGTGGCTCTTATCCATTTCATCCATCCATTTCGCTCTGTAAGCCAAAGGACAGACGGTAAGTTGCTTCATACTTTTGTTTCAAGGCTTTTGAAGTTTCCAATTCAGGCAGCTCTCTTTGGAGTTATTTCTATGATGACAATAAGTCAGTTTGATCATGACTCAGAAGGCTTATTTTATTTAAGTGGCACGCCCAACATCTTCATGAGCTTTTGACTTGTTTAAGCTGTAATTATACAATGCTTATATCTGTTTTTTGTTTTGTTTTTTTTATTTATTATTATTACTTTGCATACATACAGGACAGTATTGGTGTCAAAGATGTATTTTTATTTCATCCAATGCATTTTACAGTCATTATAGAGGACAGAAAAGTCTCAGTGGTGCAATAAATAGACCAAATCGGAGTCCTGCAGTGTGCAAACTGTTGATTCTTTTACGGATATAGAAATGTAAAACAGTGGGGAGGAGAGACAGCCAAGGCAGTAAAGAACAGTAACGCTGAGTCATGCACAGTATTTCTGTGGATCAAGTTTTATATTAGTGGAAATCTTTCCATAAGAAGTGGAAGAGTGAGAAACTTTTTCCCTGTTATTACTTAACTAGGCAGAAGGGAGGAAACTTGGAAATAATCTGATCTTAAAGCTAAGAGAGTATTTTTATTTTGCAGGTAAAAGCAGGAAAGCATCCCGTTCCAGTCATTTTTCGGCAGGACACCAGTCTCCAGATTACCCAACACTTCCCATGACTCTTTCTACAGAAGCTCTTCAACAGAACGGCAAAAATCAGCGCACAAAGTTTCCGAAAAGCTTCTTCAGCAAGCCCTCCCTTAAGGGCTTCAACTTGCTGGGTCTGCGAAAAGGCCAAAGACGGTCCCCGATCCCAGCCAGCCGCAGCTGTGAGGACCTTGATGGTCCCCCACAGCCCACTGGACCCTGGAAACGCTCCCACTCTCTGGGAGATCTGCAGAACTTTGAGCAGAAAAATGATCTGAGTGTGGAGCTTAAACCTCCTAAGGAAGTACCCAAATCAGGCAACAATAGCCCCATCAAGGCCTGTAGAGACAGCAGTTCTCCAACAGTTAGTCCTAAAGGAAGGGCTGACAGGCCGCCAGTGCCGTCCCAGCTTCCTCTCCGCTCTCCTTGTCCAACAGCCATGTCCTCCAACCACCCAGAGCCCCTCTCCAGCCCCACTCCGAGTCCTCCTGATTCTAGTGCTAGTGGGGAGAGGGTCATCCGGACTCACCCCAAAAAGCCTCCCATCCCTCCCCCTGTACCAGCAAAGAAATCTAGAGAGAGACTAGCCAATGGCCTTCGTCACCCCCCTCATTCCCTTCCCTCCTCACCATCCCCTAACCCCTCGCCTACCCACTCCCTCAATCGCTCTCAACCCAGTAGTCCTGTAGTCCGCAGCCCAGGCCTCAGTGCCCCTGCTCTTCCTCCCAAGACCCCAAGTACTCCAGCCAGTCCATGTGCCACCTCATCAGCTTCATCCATGGGCGAGGAATCCGGCACTCCGCCAGCAGCGCAGCCTCCTTGGCTCTCAGATCTTGGAGGCAAGATGGCTGTTACAAGGAAGCTTTCCCATACCAAGATGGGTCCTGATCTGTTTACCCTCCTGGAACAACGGCTGCAGAGTGAGGGCATCGATCTCACCGAGGAGCCCTACTCTGACAAGGTTAGTTAAGTATCATCTAAGTCATGATGCAAGAAAAATCACCTCATATTTTAACATTACAAATTATATTTCACTTTTTTAGCTCTAACTGGTGATTGATGAATTTGTAACCAGGTCAGATACCATTTAAATCGAGGCTGACAGTTTGACATTTAATCATTAAAAAAAACTCTCAAACTTGATTCCTTCAGTGACTGATTTTTAAAAGCTTTTTTTTTTTTTAAACAGAAGTTTCTCTGCTAAATAATAGCTATGCGTGCATGCAAGCACGCGCACACACACACACACACACACACACACACACACACACAGGGTATTCATTTTTCCTTTTCAGTGCTTAACAAAAATATTTGTTGTGAAAATCTAAGACACCTCCAGGTCAGACTTTTCTGGCATCAGGCTCTTTCAGTTCACTACTGTAGCATGTCTGACTTAACTCAGTCATAATTTGACTGAAGCTTGGATCCAAATTATTGTGTGTTTAGGGCAAAAACATCAGCAACTTTGCCTTTGGAACTTAGTTTAAAAATAGACACTAATAGAGTCTAAAGTCTGTGTGTTTCTCTTTGTGTACACATTCAGTTTAATATCTAAGGGCATTTATTTGTGAGTGAGGGTGTGGGTGGGTGTGTGTGTGTGCGCGCAATAATAAATATACTGGAGCTGAGAAGCAAAGACTGTGGCTTGAGTCTCGCTATGATGCGGTTCAGACTGTTAAGTTTATGGGCTGAATCTTACTGAAGGCAGACGGGGTTATAAAACCTCCTGCCTCTTGCCAGACCCCAGGCTGGGCCCCTTGAACATGTTGGAGCCCCCAGCACTGGCAAGAAAACAACACACATGCAAACAGAGGCATCAAATGATGAGGTGAGAAGTGGGGCCCTCAACCACAGCAGAGCTCTGCTGGATTCCTGTTAGTCATAAGTGGACTGGCGGAGACATGAGAGGCACATTGTTGCTGTAGTGGCAAAGGGTGCCTCGAGGCTGCATTCGGCCTGTCAGAAGTCAGTTAGGTAACATTATAAATGATTTAAATTCTGTGTGAATCGGTATTTACAAATTTCAGTGAAGGAGGGGTTTAGGTTATGGCTGGTAGAGACTGTAGGAAGCCAAAGGGAAAAAAAAGATTAAAGTTTTTGCAATATGGTGAAGCAGCATAGCAAAACAGAGTTCTGAACGAAGGTAGGAAATAGGACAGGACCCAGGAGTGCAGACATTCCTGGTGATGGAGCAGGTGGACACTTTGGATGAGACATTGATGCTGGAGATGGGGGGAGGAGGCACGAATGGCAGTCTAAAAGACAGAATGAAAGAATAGAAGTTTCAAAGAACAGGAACTAGAATAGGTTTAAGGATATTTTCCTCTGATAAACTTTAGATTTACATGATTTAAAACGGTTCTTCTTTTCATATAATCATATTCAATGTATTTCTCTCCCGTTCCCTCCTTCAGCATGGCCGATGTGGCATCCCCCACCCGCTGGTACAGCGTTACTCGGAGGATCTGGAGCAGCCAGTCAAAGACGTGGCATCTACCATGGATCAGCTCAGAGTCAAAGAGCTCCGCAAGCAACACCGCATGGCTGTAAGGGAGCAGTAATTATCTCGAGTATTTCGATAGAGTCCACTTTAGAGCAATTTTATTCATTTTAATGTGAGATAATTGCTGTGAGGCTTTCCTGAAACGTAACAATGAAGGCTGGAAAACTGGCCAGTTTAAAGTACCAAAACCCATTGTAGGGGTGCAGTGCAGATTATGGTTGTTTGGATATCTAATGGTCCAGCTAAATGTGGAAATAATAAAGGCAGTGGCTGTTTCGTTATTGTTACGAAACTACAGTAAATGCACTTCGGATGTAATAGAGCCTCATAACTTGTTCAGAAACACAGCTTGCAGGCCAAAATTGCCTAAAAAAATGAACAAAACCTGCACATGACTGCATATCCATTATGCACCATCATCCTGTGAAACTAATGATTTTTTTTAACCCGTCGTGTCACGCAGATCCCCTCCGGAGGTTTGACAGAGATGTGTCGGAAGCCTCTCACCTTTGGAAACATCAGCACAGTCTCTGATTGGCTCATCTCCATTGGCCTACCCATGTACTCCACAGCTCTGGCGGCAGCAGGAATTGACACGCTGAGCCGCGTGGCCTTGTTAACAGAGAGCAGTGTATGGGAAGCTGGGGTGCGGGACGAAAGGCACGCCCGCCGCCTGATCAGTGAGGCACGACTGGTCCGCGCACATAGAGAGGTGCAGTCATAATCATGTTGATGGAGTCGAGTGGTATCAACTCACTGATCCATACCATCTCATGGTCAGTAGGTGGCCTCGGGTAAATTGGCCCCGCAGCATTACAGTATTTCTTCTCGCACATGTTAAAAGACACTCCCTGTTCTCTGATTTTTCTCTTTTATCACGCTGTCTTTTCCCAAATGTTTATGACATTGAGGAGTTTCTCCAAACAGCCAAGACAAGATATCAGATGCCTTTAAAAAAAAAAGAAAAAAAAAAAAAAGACTGTAGACTCACTGTGTGGGAAGGCTTCTATTTTGAAGACACCCCCAAAGTCTTAAAATAAAGACTTGGATCTGCCTTTTAAGGAAGATAGCACACACTTTTTTTTTAGGATGGATGTTTTTGGGTTTTTTTTTTTAAGAAAATCAAGAAAGACTGTTTTTTTTCCTGCATATTTCATAAGTGCTTCATTTTCATCTGTCGCGGCAGAGGCAACATAATCTGAGGGTCATTTAAGGAAGTAGCTCAGCCAAAGTGACATCATTCGATGTTTTCTTCCCACTCATAGTTTCACGATGACAGAAAGCATTTAGTATCTGGACTTTTTAATCAACTAAATACACACACCAAACAATGGATTCGAGGTGGCTTATTTTTGTGTCATGTTTATGTATTATAGCATAGTGCACATCTTAATTTCAAAATGACTTATGTTAAAAATTGTGTTTGCATTTTGATTGCTGCAGGCTTATTTGGAGCCCACTCTGTCATTTCTAAGCCCAAACGGCTGACTTCACAATTCTGTATTTTATATTTTACCCTCTCACTGCGTATCCTGGATGAGCACCTTGCTCTTATATTAAGTCTTAAAGAAAGCTCTGTTTTGCTGTAAAATTTACAATCACCATTCACTGAAATAATACATTCCTTGGTGTGTCAAAGAACCTTTTAAGTTGCCTTAGCATTATGATTGAGGAGCTACAAAAATGACTGACTGAGACTGAACTGTGGCAGCAGTGTAAGATCTTTTATTCTGAGTGTGCCTGACAGATTATTGGCACAGAGACACACCCCCACCCCCACCCCCAAAAATACATTCTGAACCAGATAATTTCAGTGGTATACAAGGATGTGGAGCCCAAAACATGTTCCTAAGTGATTGAAGTCTTCATTCCAGCGAAGCCATTCTAATACCACAAACCCACAGGCATTCCCATTATATGCTGAACATCTCTGGACCATATTAAGGCACGCTGACTGTACGTGTTGCAGAGGGGTCGTGGAGCAGGGAGGCAGGAAGCTCACACCTGGGCTGGTATTGATTGGCCCGTTGACACTGATTGCAGTGCTGAGGAATTTAAATTATAGCAGAATAATAAGCTCTTTCAGATGTATTTTCCTTTTTTTTTTTCTTTTTCTAATCAATGCCAGTCTGAATTGTCGAACGGTAGGTGCTAGCTGTCACATCGGGTGAAAAGCTGACCTCCACATTCAGAAAACTAAGTTTTAAAATTCAGGGAAACACTGAGTGACGGAACTAAAAAGAAATGAAACTGAGCAAACAAATATTCCTCATCCCCCCCCCCCCCCCCCCCCCCCCCCCCAAAAAAAAAAGAAAAATCTATAACTTTTGAAGCCAAAATCAAGTTGACAACTCCATGGGTTTCATGTCATTCATTTGAAATTCTGAACAACAGTAACTCCTATATTTCAAGGCTGTGTTTCGCAGTGGGCATTTGATAGACCAACAGGTGGATACTTGGATATACGATGCCTTTTTTCCCCCTCTCTCAATCAAAGTGGTGCTCTGGGGTTTAGTGAGGATGAAGGGTCGTTAGTAGAAGACCCAAAAAAGTGTTTTGTAAAGATCGAAAATACTGACACTGTAAATGCACTTTAGATGGTAAATCTAACTGTTTTATAGGCAGAATTGGCTACATTTTGTTCACAAGTCCATTAATGGACATTTTTTGTCAGGTATTGTAAAGAGTTTCAAAGGGTTATGCTGGTATTTTAATGTAATATTGAGTTCCCAATGCCAAGTTTAATTCAGCTGAGTTCCAGTTACTCACTTCCAGTTTGTTTTGCAGCCTAAATTCTTAATTACATATATGAAATGCTTAGCAGAAGTTGCACATTCTGTATATGTAATTAATATTTAAATAACTTATTTTTGCTTTTTTTTTTTTTTTTTTTTTCATGTCATCTTGTAATTAGCTGTATTATATGAATAGCAATACCTTCCTGCGTAATGCATATTGCTTTAGCCAGTAAGGAGCAACAGTATGTATTGTAAAATATGTGTACAAATAATTTTATTTGGTTTTCATCTACCTAATGATTGTCCATACAGATTTGCCTGTGTATTGAAACAACAAAAGTAATGTCCATAACTATTTGTCATTCTGAAATATAATAAACTGTTTCTTGCAATGACTGTGGCCTGCTGATTGTCACTATGCAGCTGCATCCACAAACGCACAGTAGTGGAAAGCTTATGTGCATGGCTTATTGACTTTTGGCCAGTCTGCTACACTGTGACACTCCACATTGGACATTTTTTAGAGAAGTTTTTAATTTTCTGTGGCACAAACAAGAGACAAGAGATCATTTGTTATGTTTGGAATTGGCAGAGCTGAATAAACTTGTGGTTACTATACTGTCAAAGGTTCAGTTGGCATAACTCTGTAAAAAAAAAAAAAAAAAAAAGAGCTTAGAAACATTGTCTCTTGTCTGGTTCATAATGCCTCATTTCAAAAACTATACACACATCAGCTCGTGACCAAGATGAGATCCAAAGCAAATTTGTTCTGCAGGCTGTCTAGCCTTTGTTGCAATGCAGCTGTTGTCAGTGAAAGCACAGTGAGGTTTTCCAATCTTATTCATATTGAGGAGTCACAGACGGGTAAAGACCAGAATATGAACCCCAGTTTGAGTGTATTTTTTTCCCCAAATGACTGCAGGAGTCGATTTTATTTGCATGGGTTTTTTTTTTTTTATCTCAGCTCATATCTGGGTTTCTTCAGAGAACAAGCATTTCCTTCAAGATGGAGAAGATCAAAAATATGTGATAACTGCAGAAAAACCTTCAAAAAAAGTAGCAACAGGTCAACAGTGCTTTATAGTGCTCTGTGCCTCCCCGACAACAACTACTCATTCAAACTGAAATATTTCAGGAAGAAAAGGTTAGTGAACCTTGTCTGTTTTGGCTCATTTACCTACAAGGAGAACTCCCTCAAATTCTGATCCCTTGATATACACTCACTGGTCACTTTATTAGGTACACTTGTCCAAGTGCTCATTAACGCAACTATCTAATCAGGCATTCACATAGTAGCAACTCAATAAATTTAGGCATGTATACATGCTAAAGATCGCTGAAGTTTAAATCGAGCATCAGTATGGGGAAGAGAGGTGATTTAAGTGTCTTTGCATGCGGCATGGTTGTTGAAGTATTTCAGAAACTGCTGGTCTACTGGGATTTTCCCATACAACTATCTATAGGGTTTACAGAGGATGGTCTGAAAAAGAGAAACTATCCAGTGAGCGGCAGTTCTCTGAGTAAAAACACATTGTTGACGCCAGAGTTCAGAGGAGAATGGCTACAGCTGATAGGAAGACAACAGTAACTCAAATAACAACTTGGTACAACCAAAGTATGCAGGAAACCATCTGTGAACACACACATCAAACCGCAAAGTAGATGGGGAACAGCAGAAGACCACACCAAGTGCCCACAATTGAGAGGTTCACCAAAACTTGGCAGATCTGATGAGTTTTGATTTCTGCTGCAACTTTTGGATGCTACAGGAAGAATTTAAAGCAAACATGAAAGCATGGCTCCACCCTGCCTTTTATCAGCACCATTTAAGAAATGCACAGCCTACCTGAGTATTTTTACTGACCATGTTTCTTCCTTTATGACCATAGTGTACAGTACCCACCTTCTGATAGCTGTTTCCAGCAGAGTAACGTGTCATGTCACAAAGCTCAAATCATCTCAAACTGGTGCCTTGAACTTGACAGTGAGATCACTGCACTTAAATGGCCTCCACAGTCACCAGATCTCAATCCAATAGAGCACCTTTGGGATGTGGTGGAATGGGAGATTCACATCATGGATGAGCAGCTGACAAATCTGCAGCAGCTGTGTGATGCATGTAAGTATGGGCCAAACTCTGAGTGTTTCTAGCTCATTGCTGAATCTATGCCATGAAGAATTAAAGCAGCTCTTAAGGCAAAAGAGGGTCTAACCCAGTAAAAGCAAGATTTACTTAATAAAGTGGCCAATGGGTGTAACTGGATCACTGTGGACTTCAACAGTACCTCTCTCAGATTTAGTCCTATGAGATTGAGAAGTGTCCTCATTACCCCACAGATTCCTCTAAGTGCAGTGATACATTGTAATAAATATGATACGATAATTAACCTTGATTTGTGTAATGCACACACAACATTTGGGACCCACAGGTGGGCTGATGCACTGTTTAGTGCATCCGTGTGGAAGAGCAAACACATAGAAACTTCAGTTGAACTGTAATCCCAAGATATTACTGACCAACACAAAGACACAACATGTTTTTGTGCTCTTCTTTTAGATTTAAGGACAGCTGAAGGGCCGTGTAGCACATCTAGAGTAACCACATTTGAAACACTTGTAGTGGCCTTTGCAGAGTGTGAGCTTCCTCTTGGTGCACATGAGACTTGACAAATATCAAAAGCAGAAAACTTTTGGACCCATACATGTCTGATTGGATTCTGCCTGGTTTACTGTGGTGTCCTTAGTGCTTTCAGTGTTGTAGTACCATAAAATAAACTTCAGTGCTGCATGGCAGATTTGGCCATGCAGCACAGAATAAATTCATTGTTATTATACCTAGCTTGCAATATGCTGTTCATTTACCCGCGGAGAGCAGGAGTGAATGCACTCAACAGCATTTTTTTCTGTTCCTCTTTATTATATTGGCCCTTTAGAGTCCAATCGTTTTCACAGCCACTGTAGCTACATTGACTGCTGTTGCTGTCAGGGAGGTAGTTACTGTTTTGAATGACCGCCTAAGTACAGGTGTAGTCTAATGGGCTCTGGCTCTGCTGTGGAGAGCAAAGCTTGTAACAACCGGCCTGAGGGGAAAGAGAAAGTTAAGACTTGCACACGCAGGAGGGGTAAGCAGATAAACTTATCTCAGCTCCTTCCTTTTAGCGTTAATCAGACAAATTCTTCCTTGTCCTTTGGTGATAAGACAATTTTAATCATTTTTCTGAGTAAAAGCCACAGAGAATGTATCACTAAGATGCTATTTTCAAGGGTGTAGATATTTCCCGATTTTTTTTTTTCATATTTTCATATCTCAAAATTATCTGTAAACTGAAATTTACGCAATTTTGGTTAAAAATAAAATAAATAAAAACTGTTGCACGATAATTAAATTGTTTCCACGAAACTCAACGACATCATAGAAGGGTCCGCTCCCTGGCCTCTAGGTGACACTGTTTTACGCACTGCAATCCAAACCGAATCATCTATGAAGTGGAAGTTTTTCTGCTTTCCACGTTCAGTAATCTGACACCCAGATTCGGAGCAGAAGGATGGACCCTTAACTCGGCTGGGAGGACGGAAGGAAGGAGCAGTCATCCAGCGATCATAAACGAGCAGAAGCGAAACGTTGTATGCACAAAAAAAAAAAAAAAAAAAAGCCCCGTGGTTCGAGCACCGGAGAAGATCTGGGTGCCAGCGCGTCTCCAAATTAACTGTCCGTCTGCCTCAAATGATCTCAAAGCGACAAGTTTCACTTTCCACAGGCGGATGGGTGACTTTCCGCAGAGCTTTGTGAGGAGAAGAGGATGAAGAATTTCAGCAGCAGTACCCCTCACAGCCATAGCCAGACTCCCAACCACATCAGAGAGCGAAACAGCAGAAAGTACAGCTTACTCTCTCTTTTACCTTTGCGATTTTCCCTCCGAGGTTATGGGTTCTGCATGGCTGCGCTGTTTCTCTTCTGTTTCGGCTCCCTTTTTTACCAGCTGAACGGAGGACCTCCTAAAATCCTGATAGACATCAGACAGTATCTCGGTAAGAACTTTTCCTTTTCTCTCTTCCCCACTCCTGCCTTGAAGGTCGTCATCAAAGTGATAATTAGACATTGCTTTCCACGTCTGTACATCTTTTTCTGTATGACTTTATCCTACATGGAAAGGGTCTCTTTCATGAAATCCACCGGAGGCCACAACGTCTCCTCAACCCCATTCATCCCAGATCGATTAAACTGATTTTCTCTCGTATTATTTATAAGCGTTAACTACTTAGGTATAGTTTATGTTATAAACTAAAAACAAATAAAAAGCATTTTGATAAGGATGACGACACTAACCATAACATATTCACAGCGGTGTATTTTTAAATACAATCCTATGAATCTACAAAGTTTCCCCCCATATTTAAAATTCTGTATTCTCAGACCAAAACCTGAGGCATTTAACTTCCCTTTCACGCCGCTATGACTTGTCAGAGCATGATTGAGAGGTGTTATAGTAACTAGAACTTACCAACTGTTGGAAGTGGTACTGACGCCTCTTCTTGTACAGCCAGCTGGTGCGCTCCAGCTCCGGCCACGCAGCGCTGATTACGCACGGCTGGCACCAGTTGAACGAGAGGTAATAGGCTGAATTTATGCGGGTATTTGAAGCCTTGGCGTGTATCTGTGATTGTTGCAATAAAAAAGTACGCGAAACTTTTGCCAGATGTTTTAATATCAGGCACATTTCCAGTTTAAAATATTGTGGCCTAGAGGGATCTTTTAATTTACTTATCTTTTAATATTGATTCCATCCATCCATTTTCTTCCGCCTATCCAATTCGGGGCGGGCTGGAGCCTCTCCCAGCTGACACAGGGCGGAAGACAAGGTACACCCTGGACAGGGCTGTCGCAGGGCTAATATTGATTTCTTTTTTAATGTGATTTGGCGCCGCTATAAATCTGTCATTGTAGTGCACAGGGTGATAACTAGAATAAAGCGAATAACGTCTACAGTATGTGAAAAAAGAGCCCATTTGTGGCTACATCTGCCACAGACATATGCCTGAGTGTCAGCCTTTAGGATACGATCTGTCAGGAGTCAAAAGGCAGTGAGTGTCTGTACAAGTCTGATCTTGTGACTTCAACCTTTTTGATACCTTAAACCGAGTCAGATGCAAAGGTGATTTTCCCAGCAGCATGTCTGACACCGGGCTACAACATGGCCCGTGTCTTCAAAGGAGGTTGTGTTCCTACCTATTTCTCACAGAGGGTTCAAGACCTTTATCACGTGATAAACATCTGGAACACAATGAGAGTCTCTCACCGGATCAGCTACTAATCCCCTGGGTCAGATTGGTCTCCTGTAGACATAGACACACTTATACAGACACAGTCTAACCGCATGAATGTGTACGCAGACTAAAGCTGCAAAAATATTGTCCAAAAAAAAAAAAGATTCAAAGGTCAAACAGATTCTTAAAATCAAACCGTTTATATGACTTTTTTTTTTTGATGTGTTAAAAATAAAAGGCGAGATTGTATAGTGCGCAGTCTAATAATGTGATTTGGAAATCACAGCAGTTGATACAGTTCATTTTATTTTAAAGTCATTGCAGAGACACACAGTGAGATAGCAGCCCCCTTACTGCAGGGCTGCTTCTGAGAAGTGCGCTACCCTGAACAAACACACACATATAAGCCTAGGCTGATGATGGAGCAGATGGATGTGCTGCTACCACAGACAAGCATACAAACACATTACTTCAAAACACCATTAGACAGAGTGGAATGTATTATTTGGATCCTATAAGCCAATAATGCTCAGCCTTGGGGACCAGGATGAGGAATCCCTCTATTAGAAGATCTAGGCTCTGCTCCCACCTGCATTATTGATCTTCACAGCAGCTCTGGACAGAGACCCTGTGGACCTGAGCCTTGTCAAACAGTGACTCCTCTGTAGTGAATGGGGTCCAGGAGGGCGGTTTTTATGTAACAGTGCCACAGTGTAGCACCTCAACTGGGCTGTGGATGAGTAATCGTCTGCATTGATTATGATGCTGAGGCAGAGAGAAAAGACTTTGGAGCTGAAAGTTGTCACACAGTGAAATTACTAATATGAAGTTAAAGGCGTCTTAGTAAGCAGGTTTGTGACAAGCTGGGGTGCTGGTTGGGGAGATGTGAAGGAGCTTGAGATGTGGTCTGCTCATTGTGTTCATTCTGAAGAAAGCTGTGGTCTTGAGGGAGAGACCATGGAGGGAAGAAATCTAGGATGAAGGAGGGACGATGCAGAATACTCCTGTGATTGGGTCCTGCGTCATTACTTTGAACATAAGTTCACAGGAAAGTCATTTTCACAAAGAACTTTGTTTCCCCAGTCTCTTTCGTTGTCACATTCACCCCTGTAAACTGCCTCACACAGTCTTCACTCGTGCTTTTGTTGTCTCTCTGTGTTACAGAGTTAGCTGAGACCTAGATGCAAACTCAAAAAATTGTATAAGGGGAACTACTTAAATCACGAACTAGAATTATAAGAAAAAGAGAGGATATTCACTTTTAACAGCCCTTTAAAATAAATGCCTCCTTCTAGTGAATAAAGTAATAGATGTAATAGATTAATTACTCTAAGTATAATAGCTCTAAGGCTGGTCTGACTAATGCACCACCTTTCCTACTTCTTGCTCTCGTGAAGAGATACTTTATGTCAGTTGCTGTACCTCATTAAAAGCTTGTGTGACCTGAGTTGTGTTACTCTTGGCTGCGCTGTGCCAAGATGAAGGTGAACAATCCTGTTGAGGTAGGTGAGTGTGGGCGTGCGCATGGAGGTTGGCTGGGTGATTTAGTGTTACTGTGTGATAGGTGTGTGGGTTGCTCTCAGTCAGATGTTGCCTGTAGGGAACAGACCTTGTTTTGTTTGGCACGGTGGGGAGGTCGGTGTTTGGGGATGTCACTCAACATGCTGTATAGTTGCAGTAACTAAACTGGCGTGCAGACCTTAAGACCTGCTGGATTTACAGCCTGCTCACCGCTGTGCATTCACACTCACTGACCTGTCTTTCCCGTCTTTGCTCATAAACTGTATGCTGACCCAGCTACTTTGCCAAAAAAGTCTCTTCTTGAGTGACATGCCCACAGACTGTATGGGCATGTCTGTGTGGCAAAGATATGTGTGTCTCTGTATATGAATGCAAAGTTACAATAAAGTTTCCCTGACTGGAAAATAAGCATTCTTCATATTGCATGCCAGGTTTGTAAGTCCTTGGAGCTGCGAGAGCAAAACAGTGCGACCCACCATGTTCTTTTTAATTGTGCACTTACTCCTTTAATATATGTATATTTTTTTGATTTAATGGACTTATAAGCACATCTAAGTAGGAAGGACTTTCTGAGTGTTGTTATAGTCCCCAGTCTTATTACTGTGAATCATAAATGCTGAACTCGGTGTGGCTGTCAGTCTTTCACCAAACTTTGCTCTGCTTCTCAAAGGAACTCTTTAACCTTTTAAAACTCACACACGTAAATGTAACTTTTTCAGAAACAGGCCAGTAAAGTGTCTGAGTTGGAGACTCTGGGGCGGTATTAGGGATTAGACAAGTATGTGTGGACACAGAAGAAGCTTTAGGATCTCTCGCCTTCCCTTCAGTTTGTGTCATATTTACACCTTTGCTGGTCAGGAAGTGGTTCAGAGCAAACTTTTTAAGTCAATTCCAATAAAGTTGAGTTTGGCTGGTAGCTTAGTAGATGTAGTGACACAAATAAACTTTATATGTATATAATAAATCGTGAGGTGGCGGGGTTGCTGCAGAGAGAAGGGAAAGGTTTTCCTGCTGTTAGACGTACACATACAGTACTGTTACAGACTCAAACACATGAATAATACAAAATTAGTATAACACTGTGTTTTACATACCTTAACATTGATGAAGCCACTAACAGCAGTAAAGGCACTGCAAGAGGGCCATAACTAGAGGAAACAGAGTTAATTCATTAGATTTTAGTATGGAAAATAAATAACAGTTTGTTGATGTTATTGTGCTTCAATTTATTTTTGTAATGCTCAGCATATATCCTTTAATTCTTAATGTTTTATAAAATTATTGGGTTTGGGGTGTGAGTTCACTAATGGAGTCATTGTTATAAGTAAGCCTAATGTGCAAATAAGGTTACAATGCTAAAAAAAATTCTCATCAATATCTTGTGCATAAACATGCAAAAATATTTAGAAATTAGTGTTTACAAAATGTAGAATATTCCCATAACTACTATTGGTGCCAAAACTGTAACAATGCTATGAGTGAAAAGATGCCATCCTGGTATATGTGGAAGGAAGACTTTTATTCAATACAGATACTTTGGTGTTTTAAGAGAAATGCTGATATAATAGTGAACTTTCATATTCATGTCACATATTTGCATGTCCTGAAGAGGTTTTTGAGCTGTTTTTAGCTGAAGAACAGGGAACTTATACGATGGTGACACCTCCATCCATCCATCCATCCATCCATCCATCCATCAGTTTGTGGAGAGAACAGAAAACCAATGACACCAAAGCTTACAACTTTCTTTCTGTGCTTCACACATTACAGTAGCCTGTGAATTGTGATGATCATGAGCCGGATGAGCTCCTACATCATTGACATTCTGGTGGTCAAGAATCAGATGCATTTAAATGCTCATCATTTCTTTAGTTCACATCAGAATAAACATAAGCATATAATCACAATATAAATCTTGAGCAAAGATTTGTGTTTATTCACTTTCTCTGTGTTTGCTCTGCTTTTTGCACCGGAGACTTTTACAAACCTCCAACTTCAGCTCTCATCTGCTGCTTGAATTTAAATAGTTAGTCACAGTTGTATACATGTACACATGTATGGTTACACACAGGCACACATATTATGCTGATGAAGCTGACAAATAATCTACTCATATTTAAAAGCTTCGTTTGAACGAGCCAGCCGTGTAAGTGTGAATTTTGGAGCAAACTCACCACTCTAGTCACACTAGTACGCCCATTTCCTATTATAGGATATTAAAAACAAGGTCTTATTTTAAATTGATCATATTTTGGGCTTTAAAATGGCAGATTTATTCCCACTGACTCTTTGCTCAAAGTGACAGTCTCCAGGCTTCACGGCACTGTGCCAAGTGTCACATAGAATGAAAATCAGGCCATTGCTGGTCAAGCTGTCAGTCGGCGTTTTTAGTTGCCTAACAGGGCTGCCAGATGTGCAGTTTGAGCCTAAGTGAAGTTGGTGATGTGGAAAGGTTCTTTAACTGCCTATTTAATTCTTTACTTCACACCTTTTTGTTTTTGTTACAGAGACTCGTGCAGTAGTTGCGCAGAGGTTACAAACCAAAGCTGGTTAATGTTAAAGACTCAAAATAATCTCATGTTCAGACTAATATTTTGCATCCACCCAACACCTCCAGCTGACAAGGCTCATTAGGACATGGGGGCAGGGCAGCTTGGTCTGCTTACTCTGCATTGCCTCCACCTACAGTACATTAGTGTTAAGAAAAAACACATTACCTCCACCAGACCCCAAAACAACCCGTAACTGGCGTCAGATCCAGCCTAAATGCCAAAACAATCAGATGGCCCATAATTTTCCTAGGGTTGGTAAAACAAGCAGCCTTCCCTGCTGAGTAGAGGCGAGCCACATTCTGTTTATTTACCTGCTTTGCAACATGCATGCCAGATTGTAAGAGGGTTTAAGGGTCAATAAACGGATAATAATTTTTTTTTTTTTTTTACTGAACGGAAGCCAATGGAGAAAAGCTTCAGTGCTTCAAATTAGGGGTGTTCATGATGAAGAAATGCGGTCATTAGGTTATTTTTTTATGATTGTTATAAATACTTAGTTAGGCATATGGTAATCTGTTATCTTTGTTTTGGTGTGCGTTCATTATTTTCTGGATTATTACAATGTGAAATCATTTGAAAAATAGATTTGTGTTGACCCCGTCATTACATAATAGAAGCAATTAGCATTACCAATTAGCAGCTCCATGCTTGAGCGGCTGCTCTTTTTCTCTCTTTTTTTCTCTCTCTCTCTCTCTCTAGAGAGACGAGCAAACACTAAAACAACACAGGGTAATTATCTTTCATTAGTGCATTTGTTTTCGCCACATGAAAAGAGAGCAGATGGAAGGAACATTACAAATGCACCCAGTGCTGTTAAACTGCAACTGCTGTTCAAGGCTTGCTGAGCAATGATGGTTATAACCAAAGAGAAATCCCAGATAAATTTGTGGGCAACGGTTTGTGACTGGGATTGTGCGCTGTGCTACTGAATGTACACTGCTTCTACTTTTTTACATATGACTGGAGCAAAAATTGAATTTGTTCTAGCTGGGTTATGCTCAGTTAAACACACGGTAATTTTGTTTTCAGTAACTCGTGCAGTTGCTTTTATGCATTTTCTACACGTAGAGTAAAACTCTCCAAAATTTGTACATTTATTTCCTAACTTTAACCCTAAATTTTCATCATGGTTTGAAAACTACACTGTGTTGTCCGATTCTTGAGCCATAAATGTGTTGGGACATACGCTTGTCATCATTTCCCACAGCAGTGTGCACCAAAATGACACTGTTAGGCTTGTCATTGGTGTTTGTCAACACATCCAAAACTTTGGTAGCCTGGTGTGGGCAGCACGTCTGACTCATAGCTGGAGGGTCTCGTGGGTTTAGCTAGCCTACACTGAAGCCTTCCTCATGGAAAGCACAAATTGACCACCTTGATTTTTTTGTCCTGTCTCTCTCCCCTCAGCCCCAACTGGTCACAGCAGATGACCGCCCCTCCCTGAGTTTTTCCTTCCCACTGTTGCCAAGTGCTTGCTTATAGGGGATCGTTTTAAATGTTGGGTTTTCTCTGTAATTATTGTAGGGTCTTTACCTTACAATATAAAGGTGACTGTTTGTTGTGATTTGGTGCAAAAAAATAAAACTGAATTGAATTTGTGCTGGCTCAAAGGAAAATTCCCTTCTCCCTGATCTGCTACAACACCATCTCATTTATATTTGAATGGCATAGCATACTTTCTCCACATTACCTCTTCTCTTCTGTTTTGCTTAGCACCAAGCATAAATGATCACAGCACTGTTAATGATCGCATACTTCAAGCAGCTTTATACTATCCTACGTTAAGCTAACTGACAAAAGCTAAACTAACTGACAAAACAATCCCAACATAAAGTCAAACTTTTCTTTAAAAAAGGAAGCTATTTTTTTTTTGTAAATTAGTTATAACTCGTTAATTGGTGGCTGCATAGTGTGGTGGTTTATGCCTAACAAGCGAAAGATCCCCTGTTTGATCTCAGGAGGAGGTAGAAATCTCTTTGGGGTTGCATCAGGAAGGACATCTGGTGCCAATCAAAACATGTGGAGCTACCCACTTGTGAATGAGGTAGCAGCAGAAAATAGCTTGAACTTGTTAGTTATTGATGTGTAGTGGTGCTAGTAGGTGGATTCATTGTCAGATAAGGAGCCTAGCTAGATGTCTCTCCCTTACAGTCCATCTGGCAAGCTATGCAAAGTGGTTCCCAGTGGTAGCTTCAAGTTTATTAAGTTTATGATGTGAAAATACCCCCTAGGCATAAAATGGACTGTTTGTTTCATTTGTTTGTATGCTGTGTAGTCAAGAATACATCAGCTCATAAGAGCTTTATTGTCTTATTTTGAGGGGTTGCCAAGTCACTGATGATGGCTGGTTGAGTTGACTTTTATGTCAGTGCCTGTGGTGGCATGTGAATGGGTGGAAGCCACTGGGTGGTACGCAGGCTGATGCTTTTGAAAAAAGGTGACTACATACAGCATATCCCATAATTTAAAACATTATTGCCAGAATAAATAGAGCTCCTCTAAGAGAATTAAGTGTCTGCTTACAGCGTACAAACTGAACACCCTGCTTTTAATCAGCTCTTCCCTGTTCATTCAGAAAGAAGAAACCTTTAATCTGAATCCAAGTCCTTTCATGTCAAAAATAGAAACACATAATTGCACCCTGCTACATGAGAATTTTTCTTTTAGCTTCGCATTTCCTGTATCTTTGTGTCCGGGTGTTGTTAGCCTATTTGGGAAGTCTTTGTTTACTTTGGCGAGTGGGTAAATAGCCCCACATTCCCCAGTTTATTGCCACAGATCATCTGAAATGTTGAGGGCTTGTTTCTGCCAGCTGGTCACATACATTTCCCATCAAACAGCAGGTCCATGAGGTCAGTGAAATCAAGCAATTATTTTCCAATTTTATCAAGTGACTGGATTCAGTGCCAAGCACATTACCAGAAGCCATGTAGACTGTTGTTATGGGACTTGTTAAAGAGAAACGCAAGATACCTTGATCAAAGAAGTCTGCCTCACGTTACTGTGAGTGAACTTACCACAACCCGGTCTGCCCCCCACCCCTCATTTAATGGAAGTGAAAAAGTATAAAGTGGTTTAAAATAGCAGACTTAAATATACAGCAGGGCAGATAGAGTGGGAGTGCCAGCCCATGTTGTTCAAACCACTACATGCACTTTTGGGAAATGCATTACAAGTTTGATGAAGCCTGCGTCTCTTTTTAGGTTCAGCTGAGTTGAATTAATTTTTATGTTTTCTAGAATCAGGTTATGTTCAAAAGTCATCTTTGATACATTAAGCTACACTTATTAATACTTCTATAATGACAATAGGCACTGTACATCGAAAAGGGTTTAGGTTTGAACCGATGGACAAATTAAACTGCATTTTACCGATGTTCTATTCATTTTGCTTCTATTACTCATTGTTCCACCTGTGTCATTTCATATTAAGCCGACAACTATAACTTAGCCTTTTCTATAGCTGCTAACTTTGAAGATTACGGGAGGGCTTTCATCTCCTGACAGCCTGACAGACCTCTAAAGCTGATATGATTTTAAATACAGTTACTTGTTCATACACACAGTGCTTAACACATTGATTAGACCATCACCCAGTATAAGGTTTATGCCACACTGACCCTAACTTAACAGCACTGGTCATTACTGAAATATTTTTTTTACGTTATATGCAGTATGTGCAAGCTTTTTAATCAAAACTATTTTTAATGCTGAAATATAGTTATTGTTGTTATCCATGAATTTTCAAATTTACTGTTTTACAAAAAAGCTGAAAAAAAAACCAAACAATAAGCTCAATCTCATATTTTTTGATTAAGATGCCAAATTACAGTTGCATTCCTGAGCAGTGGAACACTTCTCAGAGAGGTACAGTGTGTCGGCTCAGATTTGGGTATAAAAACATGAATTTGGTCATTTTTAGTTTGCGTGCAAATGGTACACGTATCGACTTTATTGGTTTCATTCCACTTCTCTGCACAGCAGCTTCCCCCTGTGTTCAATATAACCAAGCAAAAGACTTCTAGTAACAACTCCCACTCCCCACCCAATCAAAGCTTGAGGCAACAGGTCTATATTCTGGCTTGTCACTCAGAAAATTATAACTTTGTATCATAGACATGAGACTGAATTAGACAGGTAGTCTCAAGCATAACCACAAGCACTGACTTTGACACGGGTTGTCTGGAAAGTTATTATTATACAGCGCAGTATGTTACCACTGACGTAGCTCGATGTGAAACTGTGAAAAGTGTGTGTTCTGCTTTCAGTGTTTATAAATCTCACTTTTTAATGGTTATATAATTGGATACTTGGATACTTTCAGGCCTTTTTTTTTTAATGCATGACCTACTACTACTATTACTGTTATCCTTCTATTGTCTGCAGTGACGCTTCCTGTTCCTGCTTGCAACAGGTGGAATAAGTGCAATAAAGTGTACAGTTATCATCCTAAAGTAATAATAAAAATGACTCAGAGCATTTGAAAGACAGATTGACTCTTGAATGATGGCCTGAAAAGCATTATAAATATGGAATGTGGTTTCCCAGTGAAAGCAAACTCACCTCTGCAATTCTCACACCTCTGTCTCAGAATGTGTCCTCCTCTGAAACCCACCTCTGTCCTGCAGCACTTCTCCCGGTCTCCCTAACGTTTCATCACACAAAGCATAAATTTGGGAATTGTGGGAGTCAATATCTTTATCATTTCTGTCATGTTTAACTTCCAAACAACAGATCTGTCAAGTACTAAAGCTGAGATGTACTGTAGTAGTGCAGTTCCAAGATGCAAACGTAACCCTGTACAATGTTGTTCTCAGCTGGGGAAACCACATTTTCCAGATGTTCTAAAGAGACCTCTTGAGTGGAAGCAATTCAGAGTTAACAGAGTCTTTATCCCAAAACACGTAGCTTCCAAGAAGTTGTTCTTTTTCCTGTCCAGTCCAGACTGAGGTTGAGTCCCTGTTCTTCACACGGGATTGGTTCTTCAGAGAAATCAGCAGGCGTGGTTAGTGGTGTTAATTATGAGGTTAGGGAGTGTTGTTTTGTATCTGACTAGAGTGTGTGTATGTTTGCAAGAGAGCGTGATGGGCTGAAATGTAAAAACCTTTTACAGTATTCACTTTTTAAAACCTCCCTGCAGGTTTAGGAATGCAACCCACCGCAAAAAACACTAGTATCCACTCACACCTTAATATATATCGGACCTTTGATATATGCAGTGTGAAGTTAAATAGATTACCCTTCATAATTTACTGTTACTTCTTACACTTACTGTGTTGGTACATTACTTGAAAAGCCATCACTTGTCTGGTCTGGTCCATTGGCACAGATCCTGGTTGTGTAGCGTTTCCACTGACCTGTCCAGAACAACTTGCCTGTCTCTTGGCCCACCACCACCCTTCTGCTGCACCCGTCTGGTTTAGACTGCACTGAATCTGTGCCAGCTGGACCTGCTGTTCCTTTGAATCCATCCGTTGCTCTGTTAAAAAAACTCTTCTAATTCTTTTGCACAAATTTTCACCAAAAGAATTGCAACACTCTCTTCCACTTCTTTTCTTTTTTTTTCTAATCCTGCCTTGCTTTTTCCACTTTCTTACATTTCTGGCCTCCATCTTAATGTTATGTATCACTCTAAGCTCCCCTCACCCCTTTCCTGCTGGAAGTGTTTGCAAAATCCTTCCATGTAAATTCTTTCCTGGACAGCAGACAGATGCAACTTCTGTGTTGTAGTGCACATTGCAGTAGACATGTGTGACACAAACAAATGTGCCACTGGGTATACTGGCCGTACAGTCTTGCCAGCTGGAACATTAGTCTCTAATCACTACATGCAATTCCATTACATCCTCAACCACACAATTTCAAAAACCAGCCTCTCTAAGCTCTCTTGTATCCTCTTTTCAGTCACTTGCCCATTAATCTACATGTGTTACTGTTTATGCATGTTCTCTCTCTCTCTCTCTCTCTCTCTTTTTTTTTTTTTTTAATGTGCCAGTGTGTGTCTCAGACAACAAGTGTCATCAAGTCCACAATTTCATGAACGCACATCCATATATTTGTGTCTGGGTTCTGAGCACAAAATTAGAAAACATAATTATGCAAGTGTGTTTGAGCCAATTTGCTCGACTGTGAAGACGACCCTCAAAACATTTCTGTCTCTTACTTGTGTTTTCATAACAGGTTGTTGTACATCCAGTGTGGAGCTTACTGTCATCCTGTCTATAATTAGCCATTCAATTCTAATGAGGTGTTTCGGAAGGGCTGAAGCAAACCACTGACCACCAGCTAGCGTAGCTCAGCCCACATTGCCAAATTAAAGAGAGGCTTGATCTTCAAGGCCAGGCTTAGCTGGAGCCAGCACTCGCAGATGGTAGCCCAATGCACTTTAGTGAGTGGTAAACATACAAAACATTTTGGACAAAAAGGGAAATGCAGGAGCAAGTGCATTTGCTTTATTTTGGTGTTACACTGGAGTTAAACAGCAATATATTGGAGTTGTAATGTAGTACTTACGGGCTCTTGGAAGTGCAGTTAAACAAAAACATGCATTACTGAAAACATGCAGGTCAACTTTTGCTCTTTTATCTCATGTCTTGTAAAGTAGACAGGAGTACTGGAAGTCTAGGCCTATGGAAAAGAGAGAGGTGGCAAAGGAAAAGGCCCGTAGTGAGGTGTATATGAGGCTGGACACTGAGGAAGGGGAAAATGATTTGTATCAACTGGCTAGACTGAGAGAGCCGGGAAAGATGGGCAGCAGGTCTGGGTGATTAAGGACAGAGATGGAAATGCACTAATGAGTTAAGAGAGTGTTGAGAAGATGGAAGGAGTACTTTGAGGAGCTACTGATTGAAGAAAATGAGAGAGAGGAAGACAGACGGAGGAAAGTTAGTAAACCAGGAAGTGCAGAGGATTAGCAAGAAGGAAGTGAGAGCAGCTATGAATAGGATGAAAAGTTGAAAGACATGGTATGGTGATACAGAGAGAGGGCAGTGGACTTTTTAACCAGATTATTTAATGCAATTTTGGAGAGCTGGAGAGCGAGAGGATGCTGTAACATGAACAAAGGTCATGTGCAGAGCTGCAGTAACTACAGTGGGATAAAGTTGTTGAGCCATACCATGAAGCTATGTGAAAGGGTTGTTTAAGAAGAAGAAGCAGCATTTTTTCAAGGGAGGAACTGTGGTACTGTATCAGGAAGTCAGGCATGGCAGAGAAGTGTGTGAGGGGCCTGCAGGATGTATATGAGGAGACAGTGGTGAGGTGTGTGGTAGGAGTGACAGATGGCTTTGAGGTGGGGGTGGGATTACATCAGGGATTGGCTCTGAGCCCCTTCTTGTTTGCAGTGGTGATGGACATGTTAACACACGAGGGCTGACAGGAGTTTTTGCGGATTATGACATTTGCTGACAGCACCGTGATCTGTAGTGAGAGTAGGGAGCAGGTGGAGATATGCACTGGAGAGAAGAGAAATGAGAGGAAGCTAGTGAAGATGCAATGAGGAAAGGTAGTGAAAGTGGGCAAGTTCAAATACCTGGGGTCACCCATCCAAAGCGATCGAGGGTGCACAAGAGAGGTGAAGGAGAAAGCGGAGACAAGATGGAGTGAGTGGAGATGAGTGTCAGGGGTAATTTGTGATAGAAAGATAGCAGCAAGAGTGAAAGGGGAGGTAGTGAAACCTGCTATGATGTATAGTTTAGAGATGGTGGCACAGGAGGAAAAAAACAAGGAAGTGACCAGGATGAGTACATCAGAGGGACAGCTCAGACAAAGTTTGAGAGGCAAGGCTGAGATAGCTGGGCATGTGCAGAGGACAGATAGTAGATATATTGGGCAAAGGATGTTAAATATGAAGGAGGAAAACCACAGAGAAAGTTCATGTTTGTAGTGAAAGAGGACATGAAAGGAAATAAGGTAAGATGGTGGCAGATAATCAGATAGTCAGCAACTACTAATGGAAGCATCAGAAAAAAGAATCAACCTATTATAGTAGTACATGAATATTGTATAGTTATTACTCATTTATTACTCATTTTCCCCTCTTATACGTATTTAAAAAGTATGAATGTAGCCATCGTGACCCATTGGTTTGTGAAGTCTCATTTAGATGTTTCAGTTTTAGTATTTTGGAGTCAACCCCCAGTAGCCATTTGAGGAAATGCTGCTTTGGGCACTTAGATTTTTTTTTTTTTTAATCCTAAGAGTTTGATCCTTTTTTTTAAAATTGCCACCCAGTGGTGAAAGAAGTATTCAGAACTTTATTATAATAGAGTATAAAAGATTATTGCCATTACAGTTATGTGTAAGCTGCGTTATATTTGTAGGTAGAGGTTGAGCTATAATTTTACTCCATTTTGTTTTGGCTTTTAATCAGTTGTAGTATCATGATGTGTTTTGCACAGTAGTATATAGTATATGTAGAAATACTACAGCTGTCAGATGAATGTGGTGCAGTAGAAAGGGAAATCTTAATTTTCAGAAATTTAAAAATGCTCCTTAAAATATAAGGACCTCAAAATTAAATGAAATAATAAAAGAGTAAATGTACACCAGTGACTCAGCTGCAGCAGATCTATACCCCACATGCATTAATGCAGAGGTACACATTACCTGATCAAACACTATGCTGTACAAGTTGGAGCCTGCCTGTTTATAAGAGTAGAGAATCCCTCTGGGCTGGTCTAAGTAAAGGGGTTGAAGGACCAGCTGAAACTGGACTCATGTGGGTTAGAAAACAATTCCAGGCTTCCTTGGCTGTGCTGCTTCACAGAGATGGAAGCCACACCACTCGACCCGAGCTCTCAAAGACTTTGTGTGATCTGGTCGATGTTTATGTTGTGGAATATACGTGCTTTTTAGGGTACCGGATGGAAATGTATGTCGTCCCGCTTGGCACTATATCCTCATTTGCCAGATGTCCTTTACTTTACTGCTTTCTTTATCTCTTTTCTCCCTCTGTCTTCTCCTTCTGAAATCCCTCTGACAATACCACCTCCCAGACCAGAATCTAAATGAGTCAGACATATTCCTGACTTTATATTTATAGGGCGAGCTAGAAGCATTTGCCCGCACAAAATCTCACAGCTGACACAGTGATTACAGGTCAGTGCAGACTGTCTGCGTTGTGAACTGTGACCGACAGCATATGAGCAAAAAATGACCACAACCTGCCCGCAATTACAGTCAGACAAATGCAAAAGCAGCTTGTTGTGTGGTTTAGTGCTGATGTTTCTGGAATATGGTGGATAATTCAGGTGAGAATATAACTAGGATCCAGCCCTAACTAGACACTAAGGGATGCACTGATCAGTAGTTTTTATTCTAGATTTTTTTCCCCCTGTCAGTTGCTCTGAGTTTTACAGCCCATATCAACTCATTACTCAGGACTGGATTCAATTTTCAACATCTTTTTTAAACTCTACTCAGTCACAGCTATGAATGAACGCTTGCCATTCAAAGCCAAACTGCCTAGCATAATTAAGAGCTAATTGTCATGCTGCCCTCCAATGACAACAAGCTGACCGTCAGATGGTGTTATGAATGAAGGCTAGTTATTTCTTACAGCAGCTCTCTCTCTGTGACTTTGTATTTGGCCTGAAATTGCAGGCATGCCGTGTTTCCAAGAGGCCAGTAGAGGTAAGAGCGTTTCTCTCACCTAAGGCCGTGCTGCTTGCTGCACTACCGCACATGAATCAAAGGCATCGGAGGCTCGATGCCTTTTTGTTTGCCTCTGCATTGCCTGCATGTGCATAGCAGCGATATAGGTGTGTGAGAGTGAGCGAGAGCTGTCAGACTCAGCAGTGCCTGCTTGGAATGTGGCTACAGTACAAGGTTTTAGTGTGCTGGTTCTAACTGAGATGTGATAAAGACCAAATTTAACCGCGCCTTAACACAGGAAGAAGGGCACAGTTAGCACCTGTAACCCTTTCTAATGCCTTCCTTCTGCCCCTGATGACAGAAACAGAGGAGTACACTCAGCAGTCCATCATTAATATAAGGAAACCCGCTTTATGAAGAAAATTATGTTCTTATGACCCATAATAGGCAAATATTTCTTCACTGCTTCTCCTTAAAGTTTGCGGTTTGAGTTTCATTGCTGGAGCCAGCGAAGTGCTAGAGCAGGAAGGCATGGATGAAAGATGACCAAAATATTCTCAGAAGCTAATAATGCCATGTGTATTATCAGAGCTTTTTATCATAGCCAGTTTGATTTAATGTGCTATGGTAAATACGACCTACTGTTAAATCAGCAGTGATATTTGTCTTTCTACACTAATTACCAGTGTTAACAAGCTTGCAATTGTAAGCGATTATGAAACATAAAGCCCCGCCAACTCACAGAAAGGTCTGGGTTAAAACATCTGGTCTCCTGGACCCTTTGTAGAGTTCTCCAGTGTGCCTGCATGGGTTTTCTCACACTGTTCAAAGACCATGTATAATAGTTTTTTCCTTAATCTAAATTGGCCACAAACATGCATGTAAACATAAATGGTTGTCTGTCTCTATGTGTTAGCTCTGCAACAGATTATCCAGGGTGTACTATGCCTCTTGCCCTATGACAGCTAGGATAGTCTCCAGCCCCTAACCCTGAATTAGATAAGTGGAAGAAAATGGATGGATGGATGGATGGATGGATTCATCTCTCTGTGTTAGCCTTCTGATGGCCAGGTGACCTGTATTATCACTATTGCACAGTGTGAGCAGGGATCTAGGTTCCAGCATCCCCATGTACAGGCTGTAATCTAGACATCTAGTTACATGTCTAGATTACAGCCTGTTCTTTTCTATAACAGTGTATAATATTACATGACTGTCAGTTGACTAAACTACAGTTTATACAGGGGGCCTAATACAACACTTTTATCTTGAACACCAGCCTTGGTAAGTAGATAATTACACTTATGTTAAATATTTACATGGCCACAAACAACATAACTTGGATCAGCTGGTAACTACTCTTCAGTATACCTTAATTTTCACGTGGGTTGGCGTGAAATAGATCCTCAGTCAAGGAACTTGCATTGCGTCTGGTTCTGCTCTGCTTATCTTAATAGTTTCTTTTTTATAGATTTGGATGTGATTGTCCCTGTCGGCTCAGGTATGCACGACAAACTGTGGTTAATGTCGAGATGTGCCTTTGAATCTGATTCACGATGCAAACTGATAGACTTTGAAATTCCCTGATTTGAACTGCAGTAAGCAGCCCGTTTGAAGGCCTTCATCTACAAACACTGCTTTGCTATTCTTGGAAGTGCGAGCTGCCATCTGTTGTTTATTGTTCAGTTGTTGCTCTTTACTCTGTTTCTGGCCACTGTGGTCCGCTCAGGCGCCAAATGCCTGTCACAGCATTTTTAACTGAACTGTTCAAACGTTGTCACTCCATTTCATTTTAGTTGAATACAGTTTTTTTTTTTAATCCCCATATTAAAAAATGTTGAGTTTATTGATTTGTAGTGAACATGTTTTTGATTATGGAAGTGTGATATCTGATATCTCAAGTCTTATTCAGCAAGTGTGTTAAAGTTCTCTTCTTCACTGGGACAGATCAGCATCACCAACATGTGCTCCACACATGGCAAGCGCACTTCATTTGGCACGTCATGAGAATACGGAAAAATAACGTGAAGCGCGTGCGAGTGTCCCTGCCCATGTGTATGGAGCGTCAGGAGGCAGTGGAATGATGTCATGTGGTACAAGGTGGTCTGCTGCAGACGCACATCCTGTGGCTTCTGTTAGTGAGCGCTGCAAAAAGTCCTTGACTTGCATTTTCAAATAGGTACACATTTTCTCTTTTATTTTTTTCATACGCCATTAAACACACACACACACACACGCACATACACGCATTTTTCCGTTTGTTTCCCCCACTTCCACATTCACTCACATGCATACATTCTGAGACAAGAGAGCCCAAAACAAGGGAGTGGCCATGTCCTGATCCAGCAGTGGTTTAACCTGGCACTGACCAGTTCTCTAGACCGATGCAGTCTGAAAGCAGTTCCCTTCAATGAGTATTTGTGTAACAGATGATGCATGCTTGGAGGTCAGGGCTCTGCCACCATCCGCTGTGTAATTAGTGAGTGGTTTGGGGTTTCGGTGACACATGCAAATACACACACGTGCATAAAGACACTCATTGCATACTTGTGAAGTAGACAAGACAGCAATCATCATGTGCATACCCATACTGTTTTCTGACTGGACAAAATCACAGTACAGAAACACACATACTCTACATATGTGAAGCGTATGCACCCTGGCAGTGCATATACATCACTGCTGCGTATGGAAAACAGTTAAATCCAGAGAGGGAGATTCATGGTTTGGATGAGTTTAATTCTTTCAAAGTTGCAATTAGGTAAGAAAAACTTTTCCAAAGTATGATTATAATGATGATATATTAGCTAAATTAAAGTGAAGCAGTTACCTCATTAAGATAACTGACCAGTGATTTATTTGTGGAAAAATTTATTTGTGGATTTTGGATCTACTGCATTTCCTTTCTGGTAGTTTATAGTAAATTTGTATATTCATTTCTTTATATTTTGTGTTCAAGGAGCTAGACTTCATTTGTTTTGAAGAGAAAAGTCGAGCCATTGTCACAGACTTGGCAGCGGCGGCAGCGTCTGTTCCACAAAAACTTTAACATTAGCCATAACTTGAGAACAATGTGACCTAGAATGGTCAAATTCACAGCATAGATGCATCTACTAAAAATCTCAGATGAGTTTGAATTTTGCCGACCTTCACATGAAGGTAAAGGTCAGAAGGTAAAGTTTTCTGAAAATCTGAACACGATAACTCAAGAACAAGCTCACCTAGTATGTTGAAATTCGCACCATAGACGCATGCTGTTCAAGCCAGACCCATCAAACTGCATCTGACCCTTCGGTTGATCCATCCAGAGTTTGCCCAAACCTCATCAGAAATGTTCTCAGTGGAAGCTGAAGCTGTCCAGATGTCATTCTTAACGAAGGGAAACAGGGAGAAAAGGCTGAGGTATGCCAAATTACACAAGAACTGGACTGAAATCTGTGGCAAGAGGTCTGATGGAGTGCTGAATCCAAATTTGAAAGTTTTGGCTCAAATCATCGTCAGTATGTATGGAGGAGATCAATGAGGTACAGCAGTGAGTGTCTACAGCCATCTGTAAAACACAGGAGGCTCTGTCATAGTTTTTACTTAATCACTGCACCTATTTTCCATTTTTCTAGCAAAATACAAATAAATGAGGGTGGCTCAAGACTTTTACATGGTACTGTAATTTGTTGAAGTCATTTAGGATTTGAACATTTGCATTGTTTTTGAGCAGATATGAATACTGGGATAAACTTGCTCATATGGCTTTTTAATTAGCAGCCAGTGATACTAACTGACCATTGCAGGTGTCAGTAGTGAACCTTATATCTGGAATGGATCATCTCCGTGCTGAAATCACATCTCTCTGTGTCAAACAGAGCACTGTAAAAGTCCTAGAAAGGTCTTTTTTGAGGCCCATGAGAAAAGTAGCATGCTTCAGTTGACCACAGTCGCATACTGTGCAGAGCTCTCACTTTTCCCCCCCTCTGGAAATATTTTATGACATGGTCTCAGTTTTGACAAGGCTATCCAAAAGGTTATTACAAGAACCAGACTTCTTTCTGGACTATAAGTCTCTTATTCCATTTCATCATTTCACTGTGCATTGCTCCTATATCTACCTCCCTCTCATCTTTCTCTGAAAAGCCTTTATTCTTCTTGCTCTTCTCTCTTCTGCCCCTCACTTCAGTGTGAGACTTAGCACCACACAGGCGTGCCTTATGCAGTCTGTTGTTCTGCAGGACCAAGTGTCAGCTCTATCCTGGCCGTGCTGGTGAGCAAAGTCTGATGAGAAGTGCTGCTAACTGCAACAGACAGACAGCTACTAGATATTAGATCTGAGATTTGAGTGGCTCTGTGTGTGTGTGTGTGTGTGTGTGTGTGTGTGTGTGTGTGTGTGTGTGTGTGTGTGTGTGTGTGTGTGTGTGTGTGTGTGAGTGCCCGACACACATATTGTTATTATTAAAGTGCTGTCATAGCTTATAAAAATATAAAGAGACTGCATGTATCTTTTGCCGTCACTGAAAGACAATGATTTTTTTTTCACAGCTGGATGAATTCTGAGCCAGCACGTCCTGTCAGGAAATAAAAAAGCTCCATCACATTCCGTTCCCTGTATACTTCTTAACATTACATCATTAGTTATCATTTTAGACCATGACCGTTAGACCATTAGTTCCTAATTTCATGAGAATACACAAAAGAAAATCCAATTTTGGGCATTTTGAAAAGGTTTCAGTCCCTCTGTGTGTGTCTGTGCATGTATTCTACATCTAGAGGCCTCCTGGAACAGTATCTGTGCGCGCATGAATCTGCGCTTCCCGGTGGAATGATTATGTTTGTCTCTGTTGAAGGCACTTCTGACTATTGAAAAATCCCTAACTTCCAGTTATTGCAATTCATCTTCTTCTCCTAACCTCCACAAAGGGGCCACAAACTGATTAGGTAACAAAGTCTTCCTGTTTCACTTCCATTGTCTCTCAATGATTTTTTTTCATGTTCTCAGTGTGTTGTATTCCATGGCACCTGCATTTCCTGAATCTGTTTGCGCCACACGACGAACTGTAATAAGTCGTCATGACTTCAGAAAGCCCGTTCTCATTCATCAATCTTATAGTTCTTTTCTTTTACACCCATTCGGCTATTTTCCTGTTTTTCCATCCAGAACTTTATCCACACCCCCAAACACCCCCACAGGGCACGTGGCAGAAGGTGATTTACATAGCACACCACAGATATTCTGCATGTGTGCATGGATTTGTCATCTGAGAGCTTCTGTACTCTGTATTCTCTTTAGAGGGTTTAAGGAACCATAATATGATATGTGGTTGAGGGAGTACTTTGACATTTATGAAAATGCACTTATTTCCTTTCTTGCCAAGAGTAGGATCGGAAAATCGATACTGCTGTCGTATTTATATGTGAGCTCCGGCCAGTAGCTGACTTGCTTAGCTTATCATAAGACAGGAAACAGTGACACAAAATAGGAAAACAGATAGTCCGGCTCCGTCAAAAGATAATACAATCTGCTGATCAGCATCTCTTAATCTAATAAGTGAGATTCGTAGGGACTAAAAGTGATTTTTTTTAAACCCTTGAATAAAGCAAGGCATTTTGTTTCTCTTGCATTCACGATGTACATTAAGCTAAACTAACTGTTCCCTGGCTCACTTTCAGGTTTACTCTTACAGATTGGGAACTTGTAATAGTTTTCCAACATAACTGTTTTCATCATTCCTTTTCATATCCTTTAAACCTACCTGCTCTGTGAGTCTATAAATCTTCAAGATGCCAGGCTTTCTTGGTGGCTACACGTACATCCAAGCATAAAACCTAAAGCAAACAGATAGCTGACACTCAGTGAAAATACACGCAGTGGGAGAAAATTCTTCAAGACTTATCAGCCATTTTTGAAATGTATTTTTTTTTTTTGCAACACTTAAACATATGAAGCAAAGTTGCGAGGCATGTAACGGCAGCTGTTTCGCATGCTAAAAGAACCCTTCATGACTGCCAACAAAAATACAATTTACCAACAGTCTAAAAATGCCTGATTTTTTTGATGGAAAGCACGAGTACATACCCAGCTCTGCCATATTTATCTATGGCATGCCTCACTCATGACTCAGCAGCATCACCGCTGATCCCAAAAAGATGGGTGTAGGATGTTTAGAGTTTCAGCAGCCACATGTCGTCTGTTTTCAGATGACAGTGCCACGATAAAAAGCATATATATGCACAAGTGTATTCATGAAAAATATTATGCTCCCCTTTCCAGGTTCTACTTTTAATCTTGGTCAGAGCAGCTTTGCATGATTCATAGTGCAAAATATTCCTTGTTTATCTTCTACTTGCAACCCTGCAGTTCATCCCCTATCTGAAAGCTGTTCTAGCTCCTTTTATTGTAAATCCACCTTTCCTTTAAACCAAATTTATCTTTGATTGGTCGCTCATTACGAACAGAAGATTTGAAAAGCAGGTGGGTGAAGCTACCGAAAGCAAATGTGTAGAGCAGTCTGAAGCCCGAGCTGTTGTCTCGCAGGATTAACTTGCCCATGTGCGGGCCTTATGAGCGTCCCAACAGTATGCATGACAGAAATAAAGAAGAGCATACTCGTCCCCTTTAAGATTCATGTCAGGTTGTTCATAGAAATTCACCTATTTTCGTTCTTTTTTTTTTTTTTGTTAGCATAGCGTTCCCCATGTATCACCAGGAAAACCATTATCAGAGCAGGGAGATGCAAGATAAACACAGCAACAGGCTACCAAGCCACAACAAGCAGTTGCATGCTTCAAAAAAATGTGCTCTTTTTCAAAAACTGTTTTAGCTTGGTCTAGGCTCAAGGCCAAGGGAGCTGTATTGTAAACAAACAATTAAAGCTGGCTGTTTTGTGCCTTTTAGTAGCTTTGAGCAGAGCTTTGTGTCCCCAGACAAAATGTGGTGGTAAATTTAAAGAGTAATAACATGAAAACTTCTAATTGTGATCTTGTCAAAAAAAAAAAAAACCAAAAAACACTGTCATAAAGCAACCAAAACAAAGTCCTTTAAAGAAAACTTTAATAGTAGGCATTTCAGTACACACTAATTTCCATGATCAAATTCTGTTGTTGTGTTTCCGGAATTACAAAGCTGTAATGTCACAGTTTCAGTGAAAAAATTTGGCAACCATTTTGCATTTATTTATAAAAAAGACCAGTGTGACGCAAGATGACAGGCGAAACAATGTGTATTTATAGGGTCTCAGTGCTCACAACAAGGCAACTGTTTAATTAAGTCATTAACCATGATCTTCAGTCATTTCCAGCTGTGTGTCGCACAAATGACACCATTGTTGTGTTGGTGCAGCAGTAGGGAACAGCCATTTGTGCAAGATGCATTTCCACATCTGGCGTGCGTTTATGAGCTTAGAGCTGGTGTAAAGCAACAGAGGGCGAGCAGTTACCCTACATGTGGTTGGTTTTTAATGGGCTAGCTGCTGCTGCTTTTGTTTTTGTACATGGGTGCACCAATATTTGTATCTAAAAATGTTCAGAAATTTCAAGGACTTTTTAGACATTTTCCTCACTGACAAGATAATATGCAGTTCAATCCAATATCTAATTACTTCAATATAAATATATGGATATGTGGATCAAAACTGATGGAATTATGGATGCAGAAAAGTACCATTGGATTTTGATCCATGATGCAATGCCATCAGGAAAATGCCTGATTGGCAGCGACTTCATTGTTCAGCATGATCAATGATCCTAAACACACTGCCAATGCAGTAAAAGCACCTGGATAGATATTGTTGAATATTGTTGAAGCAGTGTGGGATCATCAAAAGGAAGCCAACATCCAAAGAAGAGCTCTGAATGTGCTTCAAGAATATCTGTTCATATCTGTAGCTGTCTGTCCAGTTAGTATGTTTTTATATGATCCCCTCCTTGCCCTAATGGCTATTTTTTGTTTATTTAACCAATCTAGAAGCCAGACTTAAAAGGTCCCCTCCATTTGACTTCTTTTGTAGGGGTGTGTGGGGAAAATTGGCCCCCAGCAGACTCTTTATCCATAAGGACAGGGTAGCAAGACATCTGGTGTCGTGCCCACATGACTGCAAGATGAGGAAAGCATGTACAAACTGCACAAGCATGAGTGCTTTCTAATAAGAAGTGACTTATCCAGAATTGGCTGGCAAATAAATTCAGATTCTGAAAAATCCTTGGGGCATCACGCCTCGTAGCGTGACAGTATTTTGTGTCTCTTTCTGCTGCGCAAATATCGACACCCACAGAAAATCACAGAGAAAGGAGAGCATTGTTCCTCGCATCACTTCCTCACTAGCTGATGAGTGATTACGCTCCTGACTTTGACTGTGCGGCGTCAGATTTGCCCAATTTTCTACTTCACGGTTCATTTCTTCATTTCAAAGCCACCTCACTTCAGAATGCGTTCAGCGCTCATGAACTCTGTGACAGCCCGCCGGATGGGCTAAGGTCTCACACGGTCATGATGCATACCTAAGAAAATGTTTCAAATTGTTTACTCATAACAGGCACATGGAGAGCAGGTTTGCTGTGGGCTGTGAAATTTTGGTTCTGAAAGACTCCCCGAGTCCCCCCAGAAAAAAAAAAAAGATTTAAAAGACAGGAGTGCTTCAGAAACGTGGCCTTGGGGCTCTAAGAAGCTAATTCTATCTTCTCGTCACTTTGCATAGATCAGATTTTCTCATGTTCACTCGGTGTCACTGACTGCTGCTACTCCTCTTCAAGTTTGACACATGAAATGGACCACTGGGGGTCCCGTGAATCATTTTCTTTTGATGATTGTGAAATCCGCCGATGATAGTTTGGGAGAGACGGCTCAAAGTGTGTTATTTGTAACATCAATTTTAGTTGCACTAATGTACTAATCAACCAACCAAATGTCAAAGAAGTACAGCATGAATAACACTTTCCCCTGTGGATTGTAATAGTTTTGTTCTTTAATCTTCTTTTCTTATTAATTTCTGAGTCACTGGTCTTTCTTCTCTACTTCACAGAAATCCCTGGAAATGGTTCAGATTTCTCTTTTCTTGTTCTGCAAATCATGTATTTTATTTTTGACTTTCTTGGCATTCAGCTTGCCCAGCCACTAAAGTCAACACTGCTTTGCTGGGTCACCAGTTTAGTGGTACTTCCCTGCCATGCAGTATACATGGTGGCAACCACTGGTATCCACAAATCATATACCGACATGACCTCTCCCAGCCTCCGCACATCTGCATCCCCATGTATATGTTCTTACTATATTTCAGCAACCAAAATTTTAGGGGAGCATTAAGTCCACAAATTAGTCTCCCTAGCAGGGTTTGGTCGTTGGGCACCTGCAATAACAGAGCAGTGACTCTGCCTTTATATTTATATCACAAACTTGTCTGATCATTGTTGATTCTCAAGTGACTGTGGGGTGAGCTGGAGCAGGGCGAAATGGGTGGAGACCCTGACCCTCTGCTTAGCTCCCTCCTGTAATTAGTGGCATGGGTCGCGCTACTCGTCTTAATGGAGAGCCACATGTCAAATCAAAGGGCCGGGTTCACAGGCAAACACGCACTGTATCTAACTGCTGCGCACTGATTTTGTTTGCCTGTGCAGACAATTATGGCACAAGTGTTTAGCGAGGACAACAGACGTGAGTAAGTCTAACTGGGTGTGTTTTCACACAGATGGGTCGGGCTGGAGTTAGGTTACATTTGACTGAAACGAGGAATGTCATGTGATCTCTTTGTTGAACAGTCCGATTTTTTTCTTTCCTCTACTTGTGTTTGAGTTTCAGTGCGCAGACACCTTTCATACTCGTTTCTGTCTGGTACAGAGAAACTACAGCAGGATGTGGTTACACATGAGAGCGCTTAGTCTTCACAACATGAGGAACCTGTAATCTGGTTTCACACACTTGTAGAACATTCCATGGCAGCAGCTCTGCAGCCTTCCATCATTGCTTCGAGTCGCGTCCCACAGTAAAGCAAACGGACTCTTAACATCAACCCTGCGTCTATCCTTTTGGCCTTCCTCTCAGCAGCCATTCCTGTGTGGTTTCCCGCTCCCACCTCTGCCTATTCTGGGATGTGTTCTTTCCTAAGCTCTACTTAGCCATGTTGCCAGTTTCACAAAGCAAATGAAATGGTCTATGCTCTAAATATATGTTTATAAAATTCCCAAACTTACTGTAGCATTCCTGGAGTAGGCCAACACCAACGGAAAATTCCAGAGCTTGAAGGACTGATTCTGGGCTGAACTGTATGGATTTCTACTTTACACTGTACATTTTTCCTTAGTTTGACCTTGAAAATGTTGGCAGAAAAAAAATTTAAAGACCAGTACTATAACTTTTCCATATCAAATCACAGTTCCAGTAGAATCTGCTCCAAAACACATTCTCTGTTCTTTTTCAGCCTGATAGCTTCGTTGGCTTTCCGCCTGTCTGTAGTCTGGTTCCTGACCCCTGACTGTCTGTCCACATCTCAGATTCTTTTTTCAGGAATTTGAATTGGTCAATCCTTGTGCCTGTTTTAGTTGGGAGCAGTCTGAGCTCTGTTGGTTGAAATAATCATGATAGTGTCCTCATTTAGAACAAGAAACACAAAAATTGTGAGCAAGCAAAAAAGAACTTAATATCAGACAGATGTACCTTTACCTTGGTGTGTGTATATGTGTGTGTGTGCCTGTGTGTGTGTGTCTGGTAGTATTAAAATGTAACTGAATACTTCCACGTGTTAACAAATACGTTCCTGGTTGTTTTGGTGGGAGTTTTAGATTTTGGTATTCTAAAACTTGTTGGCGATCATGAAGTTGGGCTGTGGTCCCCCTCAGCACATTCCCGTTACTCTTATTAGTTCTTGTTGGCTTCTTAATCAGTGCAGAAAATAGCATCTTGTGCATTAATGAGCTTCACAGAGTTCCACATTTTCTTTGCTGCATCAGTCATTTTGCATAATATCTCAGCTTGAAGATGTAGGGTACTTTCTTTTTTCGTTTTAATTTATTAAGGACAAAATCTTTTGAAAAATCTGAGGATGTAACATTAATTTACAGTATGCCGGCATCTCTGCACGGCACAGTTCCCTGTAGGCCATTTAGTCTATGTTGTATTGTTTTTGTGCGTTTATTAATTAGTTTTGCACTTTTGAGAATAATATGTTTCAGATTTTCTGTGATTAAAACCTAAAATCACTGCTGACTTATGTTGCCCATGTTGTGGTATTGATTAATTGGACTTGGAAATAGTAATGCAGCTGTTCTTAACTAGAGGCAAGCCCGTGGATCTTGTGACTCAGTAATCCAATTAATCATTTAGCTACATACCAATGCATACCCACACTCCAATTAGTTTCCTTGTCAATCAGCCATTGACACAAACACAAACACGCACACACACACACACATACACACATAGATACACGAACACACAGAAAATACAAATGATTAACGTGAGGATAGGCTCAAATGAGAGATTAATTTAGATTAAATGTGCAAATTCTCTCTCCACTTGACCATTCGGGACCTACATTTAGCTTCCATCAACACAAACTGACAGAACAACTTCACTCATCTTTGATTTTATAAGTCTGTGGCCCTGCGGTTTTCCCTGACTTCATGATGGTTTTGCTGATTTTAAATCAACCTGTTGAACCACAGTTTCCCTTATGTGCATTGGGGAATCATAAGGAATATAACAGGCCCTTTAGCAGAGCAGCAGTATGTATTGTTTACAGTTAGTTTGCATTTAAATATACACTGTTTTAGGTTACATGTTTAAAGCCATAGTTATCAAATTATTTAATGGAAAAAATGATGTCTGGGGCGGAAGGTAAACTCTTAAATTGTCAGTTTGGGAATTAAAATATTTATGAATCAAGTCCCATTAGACTGTCATCCTCATCTCTGACATCTGGCTCACAGCACAATCAGGTCAATGAGTACAGTTCACTGTACAGTGGCTCTTTAAGTTCATTTTCCTCTCTCTGTGGGTGGTGGGGGTGGAGGGCAGCTGTCAGCTTTTGCGAGCCTCGTGCCCTGGAAAAAATTAGTTCCAACCCTCTATCCAAAACGCTAATGAGAAGCACACACAGGAGGCAGTGAAGGGTTGGAGGTCGTGGTGGTGGGGGCGGGGGGGGGGGGAGTGGTTGTCTATGATGGATGACAGAGGAAGGAACAGAGATGTCTGCGTCTCTGCATCCTCACCCTGCCGTGACCTGAAATGCCTGGTGCAGCATTCCTCGGGAAAACTGTGTGAAGCCACGAAAGCGCTACAAAGACAGATGAAAAGATAGGAAGCATCTAAGAAACACCTGTGGGTGAGCATAGTGCAGCTGTATTTATACATCCGGTGCCTGATGAATTAATGAGCCACAACACCAACCTGAAGCCAAGCAGATCTTATATATAGTAACTAGTGTGTGTGTGTGTGTGTGTGTGTGTGTGTGTGTGTGTGTTTTACAGAGGGAGAGACCAAGGCACATTTCATGCTAGTGTAAGACTAATTACTCAAAGCATTCACACCGCTATCTAAAGTGTAAACAGTACTTACAAAGCCACGAACTTCCAGCACAATAACAGCTACGAGCGTGTGCCAAGTGGGAAATAAACCAACGTGTGTGTTCATGCATCATGTCTTTTCATGCGTCTTCTGGATCATATTTCAGAGACAAAAGCAGAGATTGTTCTCTTATGTAATATTTCCTCAAATCATTACTTTACTCAGACCACACCCACACACATTCTCCACTTTGTAAATGTGATGGGGGCTCTTTGGGGTCAAAACAGGCGGTGAAAGAAAAGGCCGCTGTCTTAAGCCCGAGTCTGGATTTGGAGACTAGGCTGAAAGACGGGCACAGATCCTCAGTGCAAGAGCAACCTTCAATGACCTCCACTGTTCCCACAAGAAACAGCTACATACTGTTCCATATATGGCTACAAATGAGCCGCTTCAGCTAGAACTCTCGTCACAACATCTTCACGTTTAGTGCTGAAGAGCTGCGCTTTGCCCTGTGTGTGGCTGTGACAAACGATCTAGGGTGAAGGAGGAAACGTCGGGTTGAGCTGTGCCGTTTGATGCAGGGTCTCAGATGGTTAGAAATGTTTAGAAGTTAGAGCAAGAAGTGTCGTGTCAGTCGTAAACAAAATATGATGTCATTGATGCCATATTCACTATCGTCACTTTTATGTTCATGATAGTGATATTTTGGTGATTCAAATTAGATTCACTGGAATGGGTTTAGTGGTATTTTAACCACTCTCCTTACAACCATCTTTGTCAGTGACTTCTAAGAATTTAGTCTTTCATTATGCCTGGAAAAATTCCAAATAGCTAAAAATGTAAAATGCAGAGTCCAAAAAGTGAGAAAGTTCAAACATTCACAGTGTAGGCTATGAACCCTCGAGTCTGTTGACATCAGCAAAAACTAATTAGAGTCAGTAGTTTGCAGACTTGGAATCCAGTCAGTGAAAGACGAATGAAGGCGTATTTTAGAACTGCTTTGATGTGCTTAAAAAATATGAATTTGCCACTTGCATATATTGGTGAGAACTGACAAATTCACAAAAAAAAAAAATAGGTCTTAGAAGACCAGAACGAGGGTTTGCGTGAAGCTGGAATAAGTGCAAGGTTCTCTCAGTTAGTTTAAATGTTCATCAGTCCACAGACATGTACAGTGTATAAACAGATTATGCAGTGGGACATTGATATAAATCAAATACAGAATGACTTCAGGGATAGAAAATCAAATATATGTGGGGGCCTATGAAGAGCATATGATAAATATATATAACTTATATACTTGTTTTTGCAGGTGGATCCACATATCTGGATGACCACGGACAGCCTGCTCCCAGAGTAAGTCATTATTATTATCTCTCACTGTCCTTGCGCTCATTCTCTTCTTTAGTCTAATCTTCTTGCTTTTTCCCCTGCTTTTTTTTTTTTTTTTCTCACCTCTCCATCTCCTCCTGGCCTCAGTTAAGTCCAGTTGGGATAATGGTTTGGTCTGTGTGAGTGTGCTGCATGCAAACGCACTCTAAATGCCAGCTAGACCTGGCTTCAGTGCTACAGTAATGCTTTGAACGCACTCTCTCTCGTACGCAGAGTGCTGACACAGGGGCCTTGTATTCATCCAGCTGCATGTCTGCAGCACTATCTCTCCTCTGTGCTCCCTCTTTCCCTCCTTGCCAACTTCTTTCTATCTCTGTCTGCTTCTTGTTTATTATCCACTTCTTTAATCAATCACCTCATTTTCACCTCATTGAATCCCTTTCTTAATTGTTTTTTTTTCATTTTTTTTTAGTTAAAGGAGTCATTGGCCTTCATGTTATGGCATCACTAACTTGAGACTTTATCAAGTATGGTTATGAGGATGGTTTGGTTGTGGCTGATGTGAGCAGCTGTTTGGATTTGGTTAGGTCACATCTGGCCTTTGTGAGTTGTGTGTTTCAAACCTGTTTTGGCCACTCAGACAAAGCTGGCAGCCACAGTGTTTGTTTCATAAGGAGAACAGTGGGGTGTTATTTACAGTATATGAAACAAACTGTGACTGGAACACGGTGAAGAAATTGTTGTAATTTGCTTCATGTCGGTTTGATTTTTGAGCAAACTTTTTTGACGTAGAGCAGGCTCGTACAAGTTTACAGCACACTGCAGGTTTGATGCCAAGCTTTCAATATTATATGGATTATTGCAGAAAATTAATTCAAATGAGGCCTAATAAATCACAAATTGTTTCCACTAGTTTCTACTGAAGAAGGAATTGATTTTGATAGCTTGACTATGTCCCAAGGCATCTTATTATAATATTTATTATGCACACACAGAAGCTGTGGAATTCATTTTGAGACAGAGAAGTGTGAAACAGATCATCTTTTTTAGCCTTTGAATACAATGGTTTTGTTTAGTTTTTTGTTTGTTCATATATTATTACATTAGTATAATATTAAAGGTATGTATAGACTGCATATGAAGATTTCTCTTGCTCTGATTTGTAATTAGATGACAGCTGCCATGTAGTAACTTCACTAACTAAATACAGCCTCCAAATGCACAGAGTAGTCAGGCTAGTCTGTGCATCTGCAGGCGCAGGCTAGTGATTATACATTAGTTGCTTGCTTTGACTGATTCCATATCTTCTGTCACCTCATCCCAGACGGATGATGCAAATGCCATGTCAGTGGCGAGCAGCGCAGCAGCCGCATCTCTCATTATCATTTTAACATCCTCCCAGAGTTGCAGTTGATCTGCAACTTCAGCAGAAGTCTGACATTTTGTAGGATGCGTGCGCAGAAGGTTGATGTTCGGGTAAATGTGGGGAAAGATTAGAAATCGAGTTGAAGGCTCAACATGAATGAGAGTGTATGGAAAAACCACACAGCTCTCAGAATAGAGTTATGAGCCTTTGTGTGTGCAGAAGCACTACAAGAATGGCCCCTCTATTTTTTTGCAGACATGTAAAACGTATATATCTATCACTTTATAGTTTGCGGTGTGCAACACTTTTTTAATATAATTCCTTAACTGCAGGAAATCTTCAATTTAATTTTCTTCATCCACTGGAATTGTTAAGACACGGGTTTGTTGATGCTTCTGTGGTTTAGTAAAATTCAGCTTAGATCAATTTTTTATTAATCTCTGACAATAACAAGTAATACTTCAGGGCTATTTTTGCCTTCAGGGTGGAGAATATGAGAAAATGTTTGAGAATTACTATCTTTTAATAGTTACAAGTGATGTTATATTCTGAAACTGTTCTGAGCTGATGTTTTCCATATCCAAGCTAAACCAGGGGGAGCACAGTTTTCCGAGCAGAGAGCAGGTTAGCAGCATGCTGGTGTGGGTTTCCTGCAACTGCTGCAGAAAGACAGATGAGTGCGTGCACGGCGGTCATGATATGCAGTAGACCAGGACACGTTCTCAAACTCGCAGATTAAAGATAGTGGTTAGCTGAGTTATCATCATTCAGAGCAGAGAAGGCCAGTCAGGCCATGAGAAACTGATGATAATTTATGTGTTTTTGAACTAATGACACATTTCAAAATGTGTCAAAAACGCCATGACACCATTTCTTGTTGTGACTGTGTGGGCAGAGTTGTGGAATAGCAAGTAAGAGAGGGGAAGAAGGAGAACGGGAGAAAGGGCTGCTCATCTCCGAGTCTGCTTGATTTTGGCTGACTATCACTAGAGATAAAAGAAAAAAACCCATAACAGCAAGAATATCGACAGAAAAAATGTCATCATCTAACATGATGGAAAACAGCTCTGTTGCATAATACTTTCTGACAGAATCCCTTACTGGCAGACGCTGTGGACATTTCTCCCAGCATGTATCAGAAACCAAACTCTGCCGAGTGGGAACAACAATAGCACAAGCTGAAAGCTTGCCCTTTCTGTGCTGTCAGTGCCAGCGGGAGATATGGACTTTTGAAGGCATGTCTGCTGTTGTTCCTCTGTTAGCCAGCAGCAGGCTGTTAGAAGTCTGACAGTCATTTGTCATGATATGGTGTCCTGTGAAACGCTGCATGTATATCAGTGTGTAGTTACTTGGCAAACACTGTGGAAAGTTGAACTGCTGTCCAAGAGAACTATTTTCTATCAGCTCAAAAAGTTTTCCCAAACTCCTTTTTTAAAAAAAAAAAAAAAGATCTTATTTGTTTTTGATTGTCTATGAAGTTGTTGTGATATGTTAAAATCACACCTCTGAGTCTCACCTCTTAGAGTAACAAAACATGTGTAAACTTGCATAATCTTTTCATAACCGAAGCTATGACATTGTTGTTCCAGTTCACCTTCCTTTATCTGAGGGAATGAACTCATGTATTTGTTCCTAATGAAGTCCAGGAAAACGCTTTGATTCTGGGAAGAACATACAGGACATGAGATTGATACAGTGGTGTCATCTTTCTCTTTCAGTCCTCTTATCATTTCTTTCTTCCTCCTCGGCTGTGTCGGCATCCATCCTATTGTTTGTCTCTCTTTCCTGAGTTCTGGCACCTACTCAGAGAGGCCCTCACTGTTGTTACTGAATCTGTGTGCAGGGGTGGAGCTGCTCTTGGTCTGTGTGTGTGTGTGTGTGTGTGTGTGTGTGTGTGTGTGTGTGTGTGTGTGTGTGTGTGTGTGTGTGTGTGTGTGTGTGTGTGTGTGTGTGTTGTGTGTGTGTGTGTGTGTGTGTGTCCATTCTGCACTCTGTAGTGCTGAAGCTGCTATCTGAGCTAAAAAGGAATATTAATTATATATGAACCAATTAACAAGCTGTTTGACTTGCTTCCAAACTCTTTGTCTCTCAGATATGCAGAAAACCTTTGGAAAAAAAAAAAAAAAAGCAAAATCACCATTTAAGACTGCAGAGCTAGCAAGAATGAATCACTGTGGCATTTGTTTCATTGTGATTTGCTAGGAACCTGTTAGGAATGTTGAGAGAAAAGTGATCTTATTTTTCTGTAGTAAATCTCCGCAACATTTCTGAGGTCCTCTAAGTGATCTGTCCTCTCTCTCTTTCCTTAATTCCTGTTCCTTCTGTTCTCACTGATGAATTTGCTTGGAGAGCCTTCATTCTTCAGGGGCCACTTGTGTAAACCTCATGAAGCCTTGGGGATAATTGCCAAATTAGTGCGTTCTTGCTGACCCTGAGCTAAAATGAGTCTCATGTTGAAATCACACATCAGCACATCTTAGCCTTCCACTTCCTGTAAATGTAAATCATTAGTCTATTTCTCTTCCAAGAAATAGACTTGCACTGACTTTTCTTTGGGGGGATTTCAGCTCATGAATCATGGCTGAGCTAATTGGTGATTCATGTGTGCATGTGTGTGAGTGATAAAAAAATGTTGTTTCAGTATCATTTTGACTAAGTTCTGTGGAAGAAAGCAGAGTGAAGTGCAGTAATGGATGCTCTGACTCAGTATGTGTGTTTTTAGCAGGAATGTAATGTGCTGTCAGGGCAGTTTAGTTAAGAGAAGAGACAAGAGAATCCAGTGAGAATTTATTACATTTCCTCCTCTTTCCCTTTTCCTGCTTTGTCACAGTATTTATTTTTCATCAACTGCTCGAAATGCATCAGCATTTATCACTCCCTTCATCTTGAAGCGTGCATTTGTGTCTTCGCAGGTGCTCCCATTCCCAAGCCAGGTGATTTATAATCGTGTGGGGAAGTGCGGCAGCCGGACGGTGGTCATCTTACTGAGGTTACTCGCTGAGAAACACCAGTTTAACCTGGTCTCCTCTGACATCCACAATAAAACACGCCTTACTAAGCATGAGCAGGTAAGATAGCCAAGATTGTGCTATGGTCCAGTGATGCATGGATTCACAAGATGAGTAGAAGATTGTGCAGAAGATCTAACATGATAATGTAAATACATCACTTTGGGGGTGCTGGAAGCTACCAATATCTCAATTTACAGTTAGTTGAAGCCCAAAAAAATATATGTTATTTCATATATTTAAATTATTTGTAGTACAGCTACTAAATAGACCTAAAGGTCCTTTTAATAGTTCATCAAAATAAGAGAAAAACTGAAGCACTGCTAGCCTTTGAAGGCTGATCTGACAGCTGCTGTTCAGTGGGGCAGAAGTAAGATCACTACCAAAGAAAGGGTTGCTGAGGTACTCCATCTTTTTGCAAAATAATATAAGTTTATTCTAGAAGCAGTTCAGCAGAAAAAGAAGTCTTCATCACGGTCCTTCTAATAGTTCTTTTGGATCATTTAAAAAAATGAAAAGCTAGTTTCCCATTCTGGAAACATAGATGTGCTTTTTTTTTCCTTCCCTGCTATCCGGACATTTTAACCGTCCTGGTTAGATGCGAAAAAAAAAAAATGAAGCAACACTAAAATAGAATTTCTTCCATGTGGGGGTTTGTGGTCTTCAGATCCCTCAACATCAAAATGAATCATCATTCATTTACTATAGTTAAGCAGCTCTAAATAATTTCACTGTTAAACAGCCAGCTGAAATTGTCAGATCCTTTGAGTAGCAGTTTGTGTCCCCAGGTGAAAGTAAAACTTACAGTATGCGGGGGAGTTGATTTGCATTGTTCACATAAGTTTGTGGTCACTGTCAAATTAACAGCAGCAGCTTATTCGCTGTTTTGTAGTTAGTGTGAGAAAAAAGACTGAAGGGTCATGAATCTTCTTTTATTATTTCCTGGAATATCTTGAGGACATGAGCATTGGGTTTACAGAGGAAAAACTGTGTTCCTTTAAAAATACCACAGCTTTTTAAGGCGTAGTGCTGAGCTATGCTGGCGGGAATGAGAATGAAAATAAAAAGGTGTATAAAAAATGCCCTTTTTTATTTTTCTTATCTGACCATTCCAATTGATATATACAGTACTGTCCAAAAGTCTTGATCCACCTATAATTTCTTTATATTTTGCTAGCAAGATGGGGAAAAAAATGGTAAATAGGTGCAGCGAGCCTCCACCACGTTTCACAGATGGCTGTAGACATTCACTGTTGTACCTCTTTCTTGACCTCCTCCATACATATTGACAATGATTTGATCCAAAACTGTCATATTTGGATTCATACCTTTATAATCCACTGCTTTTTCAGCCCAGTTCTTGTGTAATTTGGCATACATCAGCATTTTCTCCCCGTTTCCCCTCCTTAATGGCTTCTTGACTGCCACCCGTACAGTGAGACCATTTCTGATGAGGTGTTGGTGATCGGTGGTGTCCCAAGGCTGGATAAAAGAGAGGGTTGTGCCAAAGCAGATCATCAGTGATACAGTATGTATCACTGAATTTAAAAAAAAAATCATCATGAATGCAGTACTTTAATGAATACATACTTGCACCACACGCCTATTTGTTCTTATTTGCATGCTCGGGTCTACATGGCACACCGTCAAGCGTGGGGCTTTGCTTTGCTAACCAAAACAAGTCTCAAATAAAATTCTCCTGACTTTTCTTCATCTTCTCATCATGGACCTCCTTTGCTCAGCCAGCCAATCGAGGATTGTTCCAGTCCAGCTTCAGCAGCTCATACCACTCAATTAACCCTGCTGCTTTCATTAAAGACCATGCTCAGATGCCTTTGGGGGAACAAGAAGCCAAATTACACCGCAGTCCAATAACTTTCTCTTTGCGCCAGTCAAGACTTTAAGCTTTCCTGCTTTTTCACCACTCATTCAGAAGCGAGTTCCCGAGAACACTGGCTCACATCAAGTTGTCACCACTAACACACTTCAACTGGGTCTTCCCACATTAGCCTGAATTCAGGGAATCTCTAGTATGATTGTAGTGGGGCTGCAGAGAGCCCTCAGAGAGAGAGGGATGAGCCATCATTGCTCCAAAAACTCACTAAAACAGGTTTTAGCCCCCCAGTGTTCACAAGGCAAGACCAGGAAAATCAAAACATTCCTCTCCTGGGCTGATGTCATTACAGCATCACGATCCGATCCACTTGGCCATCCAGCAAGACTCAGCTGTGAGCAGCAAAGAGCCACTACCCTTCAGAACGATGCTCATGGCACCATGTTGCCAGTTCTGCACCATTCTTTCCCCACTTCCACAAGTAGTTCTCCATTTCTCCAGTTATACTAGAACCAAGACGCTAATTTCCTTCTCACTAATAGCAACTAGTCCAATTTATGGCACCAGGATGCCAGTTTCTGTTTTCTCTGTCCCACTTTTTCAACATACTTCAGTTCCCATTGCAGGCAGTGGGTTGCCAGATGCACTTTCTCTGTCCTACTTGTTATATTTGTCTGCTCCCTACTTCTGGCAACAGGTTGCCAAATCTTTCTCCATCCCCACAGTTAAGCATTCTTCTGGGTTGCATTTAGCCCTGATTAAACATAGGAACCAGTTGTTATCATATACAAGTGTTGCCACAGATGGAATTATGGTTGATCTGTGGTGTGCGGCAAGGTGCATTTCTGCACCATTTCTGACTGGATTACATTTGTGACAGTTCTCCTCATACTTCAGTCCGGAAGCTGTAGGGAATTTTTGCAAATGCTCATCTTTGGCACCGGGGTGCCAGCTGTTCTCCCCTGATTTCAAGTTTCTTTGGGGCTGCATTCAGCCCAAGCAAAAGGGTTGTGCATTAAAAACCCTATAATGTTGCTGCACACTGGGGGGCCCATCAGCTGATTTCCTCATCTGCTGCCCCCAGTCCAATGTGGCCAGTGTACTAACAGACCAGGATCTTCTCTTTTGCCTTCGAGGAAAGCTAAATAAACCAGTGAAGCTAAATCACTGTCAGAAAATATATGCTGTGGTCTCAGCATTGCATTCTCAGGTCTCTCAATATGCATTGTTGCATGCAACAACTTGTTTGGTCAAACGTGTTCCATCAGTACTACTCTGACTACACATGGAAACCAGAGGGGTTCTCTTCACTAATAGATCATGTTCCTTTCCTTCAGATTACACACATTTACATGTGGGAAATGCAGATAAATCATTACTTCAGCATTCCATCTATTACTGATGAGCCACTGTTAAACTGCTTGGTTTACATGGTTTACATGCACCCAGTGTTAACACAAACTCTTTTAAGGAGTGACGCCATTCTATCCAGAAACCACTGACCACAGTTCCAGATTAAGAAATGTCCCTGCTCTCATTGTTGGCACCGGGATGCCACTTTTCTTTACCATTATCCTCCTTTCCAAAAAGCACTTCTCTCTGGCACCAGGATGTCAGTCTCACTATTTGTCTTTTTACGCATTGGCAACCTTCAGTCATTGATGATTAACGATTTAGCCTTCCTCTTCATCAACTTTCTCGGTACAAGATGCCAGATGCACATACTGCTAATTGCATTTTCATCATCTGCCGACATTGCAGCTCCTAATGCTGGTTGCAGTGTCCTTGAGCTACTGAAGGCCAATTCTGTCTTCTACAAGCGATCCTGCCTTACAGCACCCACAAAACCTTCTCCCATATGGCAAATATCAACAGGTTAATCTGATGACAGCTTTACAATGCCTCACAGTGGATCCACGTCAATAATAACAAAATGTTTGACAACTGTCATCCTCCAAGTTACTCACATCATGCAGGCACCATCCAATTCTTACTCAGAAAAACTCAATGGCCTCTTCTTCTTTGTACCCTCTCCTGCACCAGTGTGCTCCCACTTGTGGCACATATTGTCGGTCCCATGCATATTCTTTCTGGGCCACTTATTCATTGTTATTCACTCCTGCTGCATCACCCAATCTATTGCTTATCAGCACAATTACTCTTGACAGCTCCTCTAAATCACAAAAGTGCCTCTGGTGTCACCTCTTGCCAGCTTAAATTGCATCTTCTTTTAGGATGATGACATTTAAGATGTCCTGCAACACAGTATTTAACAATACACAGATGCCACTCCTTTCACTGGTGGCAGAATGTGGTTCTCCATCAAATAAGTAGGTTCAGTCAGCATCATTAAACTCTTTCTAGTCAACTTCAGCTATTTTCAAATCTATTCTGTAGTAAATGTGGTTCTTCTCTGGAGGCGTAATTTGTTGAGAGATCCATTTTCATTCATGCACACAACCTAGCCTCGGTCAACATAACCATCTGAGGCAGAAGAAACCGCATCTTTGTCTTCATCTAATGGGGCTAAATTAGTTATTTAGAATCACCATATGCACTTTTAAATGTGACTTGTTATTTTCCCAGTAATGCAATGCTCTCTTCATCCATCTGGGTACAAAAGAAACTTAATCATGTATTTGTGGGGGAGTGCCTGCAGCAATGACTCACATCCTCAGCCTTCTTTAGAAGTAAGGTACTGCCAACCGCTTGTGAGTGGTCAGCAGATACTAAATATATATAACCATTACTGACCATACTGATGTAAATATTAAACCAATATTGAAACAGTTACTTGTTGACCCATTCATCAATCTCTGAATGCTGGCTGCACAGACAGTGGCAGAACACTGTTAGTCTCATTAATTCATTGGGTATAAAACGTCTTTTTAGAAAGAGCATGTGCATTCCAGTGTCTAAGCAAGGGGGGGTCTCCGGTTAAGAGTGTACGTCTGTGCTTGTGTTTGTGTGTTCGTTTTACATGTGTACTTCTGTGTGTGTTGACTTATGCAGACGCATGTCACCTAAGTTTAGAAATGCTGGTCTCATCAGTTGTGGTTCTGGCTCTGGGCTGCAGTTTTGCATGGTTTTCCTGCTGGCTCTCGCAGTAGTGCGCTAATGGGTTTACCCAGGGTCGATGCCTTGTTTGCTGGTTACCAAAAGTGATGGTGCTATGTTTGACTGGAACTTTGCAAAGCTTCTATGGGCTTGAGGCACACAGTATAGTGCAATGGAACATGCTCAGTGGAAGAAAGATTTTTGACATTTCCTGAATAATAATAGTAATATTAAATATAATAATAATAAATTCTTTACTGTCCATTTGCCTGCAAATGAAGTCATGTTTCCTACCTCTTATCAAAAATCAGATGCTCTACATTCATGACCACTTTGTATCTGCAAAACTGTCTGGCCTTGTACAGGCAAGGTAAGAGTATGTACCTAATCACAATCACAGTTTTATTGGAATGGATTGGGGGATAGAATATGCTAAATTTTGGTTTAAGGTGGATGCCTTATTATCACATTTCAAGCCAGCAGACAATTTAGCAATGTACATGTTTTTTTTTTCTTTTTGTTTTTTTGAGAACATATATTTTAAAGTAAAACTCCAACTTCAGGCAGATATACAGAATTTCTCTCTGAATTCTTTTGTATAATGTCTAGGCTTCATAGATCCTGATTGTGAGATGTAAAGGCAAACTGAGTTGTTGAACCCAGGGCAGCTGTCAAATCTTTCTGTGGTTTCCCCTCCGATTCCCCTGATGAGCCCTGTGAGAACACCACCAGGGCTGCGGGGAGGAGGTAGTAGGGGCTCAGAGGGTTGCAGGTATGCTTGGAATCTCAGACCGTCCGCCACTTTCTCTCTGGTGAATGAAAGTGAGGTCTGGCCAGACGGGCCAAAGGGGTGGGTCTGAGAAACACACAGACACAGCAAACGTGTGAAATGCATTTAGTGCCTGCATGTTAACCTGGGCGCAGGGGAGGGAACACCAGGGGGGGAAAAAAAAAATATTATTAATAGAATTCAGGTGGACTAATAAATGATGTAGAGTGGTCAAATGAATTCCACACTGCTAATGAAAGCCTTACATTTGACATTTTCTAGCAGGACAGATCCACAGAAAGAGGAAGCAGAGTGAGTGGAAATGTTACTGACTTTATAGAAAAGAGGAGAGCTGTGAAGCCCTAATCTGACTGGGGCCTCAGATTAACTGCCTTCTGTACATAAACAAGTATAAATGAGTATACATATTGCTGTTGCTATCCAAATACTGTTTCTATGACATAATAACTGCCTGTACATAGTTTCTAAGAGCAGGCCATTTAAACTGTTTCTCAGCTGATTGGCTCTAAGAGCATTTTGAATAAAGACTGATTGAAACTGTAATGACAGGGAAGCATATGTCCATTATACAAAGTAAGATCTGAAGAGATTTGGCTTCAGTTTTACAGAGGTGCTGAGAGCATTAAGAAACTGTTTATTGTGCGACAATTTTAATACTTTCTGTCTTAAAGTGAAACCCAACTTACAAGATAGAACTTTTACCTGTATTTTAAGATTTACTCTTGACGTCATGAATCATGGGAAACGGAAAAAAGGAAAAGTAATGTTCTCCAGTTGATGTGTAGCAACTTTACCAAACACATGCACTGCAGTCCCAAACCTTTCTTGACATTACCTGAAGGTGCGTGAAGATTACCTGAAGGTGCGTGTGAGAACGCAACGTACAGAGTCTAAGTATTGCCTGATCGTGCCCCATGTGAAAGTACTGCAAATAACTGTCCTGAATGCAATACTCAGGCAGCTTCATCAACTAAACGAAATGCAGTATTTCCAGAATTAACAGATCTTTCCTGTTGTGTGTTGTATGTTAGAAAGGGCCACTGCAGTTGTCTGCAGGGTCATGCATAAAAAAATGACTTGAGACAGATTTGTTCAATCAGCCCCTTCTTTGCCTCACATTCAGTTAGCTGCTGCAGGTGACCTCTGCAGTAGCCGCACTTGTTCTCTCCTGGTGCTTGCTGATGAACGCAGGAAGTCTTCATTGAGGGAGTTTTGGCTCATTTACTGCATACATCCAGCTACTGGTTTAAATATAACCTGAAAGTGAAGATTAAGAAGGGAAAGTTTCCAACTTGTTAAGGAATCACCTCCAGCGACATTTTGTTAATGTGCCTGTGATGCCCATTATTCCCTTGTAATGCATAATTCACCTGTGCTGTCCCTCTGCTGTGCAGTATTGGAGAATTTTAAGTGTGCCAAGTTGGTGTCCTCTTCTCCTGCTGCAGCTTTATAGATTTTTTTTTTCTTTTGCAAAGAAAGTCTTTTCCTTGTAAGAGGTTTTGTGTGTACTTATTGCGATAATGATCTAACAACAGGCTCCTCTCCTGGTGGAGTCATGCTCTTTGTTCTGCCACTGGATGAAAAAAGGTGGAAATGGACAAATACAGAATACAAAGAAGCTCTTCCACCCATTCCTTCTAAAATAAATAAATTACACCTTGCATGGAACATTAAAAAAAACAGAATCAACTGCTGAGATTATATTGCTGAAGTTTCCTTGCTCTTTTTCAGCACCACTCTAAAGTTATCATCTCACTGATCTGAATGATAGGATAGGATAGTGTTTATTTGTCACATGCGCAGTTATACACAGTACAATGCACAGTGAAATGTATCTTGTGCCTGCAACCATATATACACACATATAAATAAGCACTATACACACACTTTTACACGGAACTATAGAATATTATATTATTTACATAGTGCAATAATAGTCCAGTTAGGGCTCAGAGTTAAGCAGACGGATGGCTTGTGGGTAAAAACTCTTCTTCAACCTTTCAGTCTTAACCCTGGTAGATGTGGGTTTAGGCTACCTAGGTCATGTCTTCCAGATCACCATTACCCAAGCACATAATGCTGTTGAATTTACAGCATTGTAGATGGAGATGACTTGGCCTCTCTATAGCAACCATATTTTTATTTATGGGTGACAGTGACAGTGACAGCATCTGATATCTTGGAAATATGGGAGTATGGGAGTATGGAAGGCACTAGAGGAAGCCAGATCAATCATATTCTAAGCAATGGACAGTGAAGATGAGAGTTAAGACAAGGTGGAGTGGGTGGAGATGAGTATCAGGGTCAATTTGTGACACGAGTATAGCAACAAGAGTGAAAGGGAAGGTTTACAAGTTATTAGTGGGGCCTGCTGTGATGTACGGTTTGGAGTCAGTGGCACTGACAAAAAGACAGGAGGCGGAGCTGAAGATGTTAAGATTTTTATTGAGAGTGACCAGAGTGGTCAAGATTAGAAATTAGTGTATCAGAGGGTCAGCTCAGATTTAGCAGTTTGGAGACAAAGTTAGAGAGGCAAGGCTGAGATGCTTTGGTTTGTTAATACCCCACTGTGCATTTAACCATTAGTGATTATTAATCTGTGGCTCTCTTCCACAGCATGTCTGTTGTCCTGTCTCTCTACCCTCAGCCCCAACCGGTCGCAGCAGATGACTGCCCCTCCCTGAGCCTGGTTCTGCTGGAGGTTTCTTCCTGTTAAAAGGGAGTTTTTCCTTCCTACTGTATCTAAGTGCTTTCTCATAGGGGGTTGAATTGAACAGACGAGCGATAGTTCCTATATTTGACAAAAGATGTTGAAGATGGAGCTGCCAGGAAGGAGGAAAAGAGGAACACCCCAGAGGAGGTTCATGGATGTAGTGAACAGGGGTTGGTGTCAAAGAGGAAGATGCTGGAGATGGAGTGAGTGGTGAGAGGGAGGCAGATGATCCACTGTGGTGACCTCTAAGGAAGCAGCTGAAAAAAGAAAATACAAGAACAGGCAATCATATCACAGTCACCGTGAGGGCACCCATTGAAGTCCCATCCCATCAATTTCATCCAGGTTGTTTTTAAACCCCGAGTAGATGTCACTGAGAATCTGAGGGATAATACAGCAGGCCACCCTAAAGTTCACCATTCTTTAGCTGACATTTTTTGCAACTAAAGGAGTCGCCCTCTGCTGGCTGTTAGAAAGAGTGCAGGTTTAAGGCACTTCTGTACTGCTTCCAGGTCCCAGAAGCTTGTGGGTTAGCCTTGCCTCTCAGTACAGTTCTCAGCCTCTATCTCTTTGCCTAAACTTAAAACTGATGGTCACAAAGACACACACACTCGCACGCGCGCATGCAATTCAATTTAAATTCATATTAACAGTACCTCGAGTTGTAATGTGTGGTCATGTTCCTGGCTTTGCAGTGCTGATTCACAGCCCTTTTGCCCACTGGTCAAAAGGGCTGTGACACACAGCAGAGGGTATTGGGAAATAGGATGAACTTTATTGCACTTTGGCAAAATTGGGGGGTGGGGGGGGGTCCTGGAAACAATTTGTCATGTAATTAACAGTGACAAGGACTCTGGTGCTGGAGAAAAGGTCTCCCTAATTTGGAGAAGAAATGAAAGAAAATTAAAGTAAGACAAGACAAATGGGTAACAGAAGCTACTCAGACTTGAGGTACATTCATCTTTCTACTCATACAATCAGTTTTTTTGAACATTGCCCATGTGGCCATTTCCAAAAACTGGGCCTATAATCTCTTACATTTATCTTCTATCTTTAAAGGCTTTGCCTTAAACTATACAATCGAGACTGGAATAAAGAAATGTAAAGTAGTGAGAGGAAAAACAATTTACAGCTTGCATAAAAGTAGAACTCAAAGGTCACTACTAGCTAGCCTGTACTTTGAGTCCTTTTTGTGTTTTTATTCTTCTTAAATTAGGCACGCTGCAAGATTTACTGATGCAGACATAACTTGAATTAAACTAACTTTTTACATGTGTGACTTTGATAACTGGATCTCACATTATGAATGATTCCAATATGGAACGCTTTGTGAGGAATGACTAAGAATTTGGGTCGAGCTGCATAATTTTCAGTTAAAGACGTCATGGTTTTCTGCACTATATTGCAGCACTGTTTCTGCATGCAGACCTGGAAACCCAGTGGGAAGAATCCATGATGATGAATGTTGTGAAATGAACAAAACAGTGACATTACATTTTTGTCATTGTTATGAGCTTGGGCTGCGTTCCAATACTTTATTTTGAATCCATGTGGCCTCGTAGCCAGATACTTAAAGGCCAAAGTGTATTTTATGAGAGGTTTTTCCACAGGATGGGAATTATTGATTTCTCTTTAAAAATACTTAAAGATGCTGTTTGCTGTGTTGTCTGTATTCTCCTAGCAGATTCTGTATTTTATACTTGTGCTATGTTTAAAAAAAAAGACATCAAAGAGTGTTTGTTTTTTTCAGGTGGACCTCATGAAGAACATCAGTAGTATCCCCCAGCCATTCCTCTATACCCGCCATGTTCACTTCCTCAACTTTACAAGGTATGCAGCAGCACAGATTAATGCCTTAATAAATTATTCCTTAATGTTTGTTGGCCGAAATATGCAGTTCTTTTTTGATTCTTATTCAGTGCCTTTTATTTGTCTGGGTAAGGTTCAGGATAGAGCAGCCTGTGTATATCAATATAATCCGGGACCCCATCAATCGCTTCCTCTCCAACTATTTCTTCCGTCGCTTTGGTGACTGGAGGGGCGAGCAGAACCACCTAATCCGAACTCCAGGGATGAAAGATGATGAGAGATACCTGGTGAGAAGTTTGTTTTTACAGACGTTTAAGTGATTTTTGATAAATGTACTGTGTTTCTTTTAAAGAGTTTTGAGCTAAATGGCAGCCTCAGGAGCTAACAAAAACTGCACTTCTTCAAATGGCCACTTGAGGCTGGCTACAAAAGTGAAACAGTCCCCATAAACTCCCATGTAAATACAGCAGAAATAGACATGTTTGCAGCATGGTACACAAATTTGTTTTGGTCTCTCCAGCTACCCTTTAGTTCACTAGGAGGGACCACATCCTCAATTAAATTTGATGGTTTTTCTTGGCAGGTGGAATAAGCATAGATCTAGGCCTGAGACTGCAGTCTGGGGAAGGCCACAGTGATGACTTGTGACGGCTCCCAGGCTGGACAGATCCCCAAGTATACTACTCAAAAAATAAAGGAAACACTTTTCAATCAGAGTATAGCATCAAGTCAGTTACATTTCTGGGATATTGATCTGGTCAGTTAAGTAGCAGAGGGGGATGTTAATCAGTTTCACCTGCTTTGGTGTTAATTAAAGTAACAACAGGTGCGCTAGAGGGGCAACAATGAGACGACCCCTAAAACAGGAATGGTTTTACAGGTGGAGGCCACTGACATTTTTTCCCTCCTCATCTTTTCTGACCGTTTCACTAGTTTTGCAGTTGACTAGGGTCAGTGTCACTGGTATATGGTATAGTGGTAGCATGAGATGATATTTGGACCCTACAGACATTGCACAGGCAGTCCAGCTCCGCTAGGATAGCACTTCAATACGTGGCATTACCAGAAGGTTTGCGTTGTCTCCCAGCACAGTCTCAAGAGCATGGAGGAGATTCCAGGAGACAGACAGTTACTCTAGGAGAGCTGGACAGGGCCAGAGAAGTACTTAACCCATCAGCAGGACCGGTATCTGCTCCTTTGTGCAAGGATGAGCGTTCCCAGAGCCCTCCAAACCTCCAGCAGGCCACTTGTGTGAATGTCTCTAACCAAACAATCAGAAACAGATTTCATGAGGCTGGCCTGAGGGCCCGACGTCCACAAATGGGCACTGCTGGCTCCACGGTGACGAGCAGTGGTTAGCAGGAAACTAACCACCACGGGGTCTGTGTGATCAAAATCGTAGCGCACAAACCAATGTGCAAAAATCAGATATTCACCTAATATTTATATTCAAAAACCAAATAAATCAGAGAGGCTGCCATCTTTGAAAAAAAATGCACTTGTAACTACATGTGACAGGTGTGACTTTTGAGGGGGCACCACATGGGGTTGCCATGTTGGGATCCCACAAATACCAGTACCAGTACCTACAAACTCTAACATTTAATGAGTCAAACAAATATTGAATCTTTTGGACTCTTTTCCCTCTGTCTGCTTTTAATGCTGGTCCCAGTGGCCCAAACCCATTTGCTCTAATATTGACATTTGCTAAATTAGTGCCAGAGATGGTTGTGATTTGAAAAATGTATGCATTAGCAATGTTTGACACACTAACACACTTAGTCGTTATGACTGAATCATTGGTTGGCCGGTAACAGTGCATTAAATTTGAATAATTTTGGTTGCAGGCCTGCTGGTTTCACAATGTGATGCTCAGTTGAGACACGAACTGAAATGTTGCATAAAGAGGTTTATTCTGGTATTGCCTTGATGTAGATTTTAATTATAAAGGCATGTATATATATATATATATATATGTTCTATGTACATATAAATAACAACCATACAGAGTGTTGTACTATACTGTAGGATCTCCTATAAAAGATCTTGAGAACAATCCTGCTGACAGGATTAATATATCCTGTTTTATCCAGATGATTATTTTCTTCTGTATTTCTGTTTGTTGCTGTCTTGAGACAAACTAACATCCTAAATTCAAAAGTATAAGCGATATATTAAAACCACATTCTACTCTCTTTGAAAATGTTCCACATGTGGTGTTGCTCAAGGGTGGATGGCAAATTGTAAACCCATGGCAGCCTGATGTTAACCCAATATATAAATCTGATTAGGATTCCAATTAAAGACTTGATTTACCACATCAGAAACTTGGTATCCTACATCTGCCTCACAGAGTTGTTTATCCCTGTAGCACCATACTGAAGGCACCGCATCTCATATTTTACATACCATTTAGAAGCTTACTGCTATTAATTTTTGATCCCTGTGTTCACTCTGTTGTTTATATGTTGTTTAAGCGGATGACATAAAAGTGAGGTGAAGCATCTGATCTGAGGTCGGTGAGAGACACAACAACATATGAGAGGCAATCAGGCAAAAACAGAAAACAGTGTGTCAAAAAAAAGCAAATGATCGTATTAATATTTGTTTAAGATTAGTCTTCTCACGCTTTCCTCCCATGGTACTCATTGCTGCGAGAGGCCTAAAGGGTTGAGGAGGCTGTTCTGAGAAGCTAACAAGAAGAGTGAATGTCATTCTGGCTTGAGTCTGACTCGGTGTAATTAAGTATTGCACTGTTTGCCCTGGAGTTTTGGACCATGTGAGTTGAGTTATTAAAGTATGCAGACCACGGGGGCCCCTTGCTACAGTTAAAGGGGAGGAGAAGGCTGTGTTGTCATTGACTGGCCTACCTGCTTGTGCATTTAGCTTTCAATTCATATGCTTCTGAGGAGAAACTATTGAAGAAATTGTAAAGAAAAAATTTTTTAATTAACTTACTGGTGCTTACTCCTTTGATTGAGGCCTTTTTAGGTATGCCGTGTTGTACCTCAGTTCATTAGAGTGTGTTCTTACAGTAACTGCCCAAAACTCTAAATAGCTGGAATGAATATGCTGATATTGATTTATAGATTTTGTCTTACTGTATTTCAAGCTCAGCTTTCCTTTGCTTTGTCTATGTTGCTTTTCATGTTGCATTGCTGCTCCTGGTGTTATTTTTGTGCCGTCTTTATTAGCAACAGCAGCAACCTAGTTTGCCTAATCAGGAAACCCAAAAAAACAATGGTTGCAAGCATGTGCCTACCATCTGCATGGTGTAAACAGCTGCTGAAAACAGTGTACACTGCAAAACGTGCACAATGTCGCTGAAAAATTAATTTAGGTTTGATGTGTAGTACCTGGTAATGTTCAGTAGTTTAATGTTTAAAAACACATTTAGTGTTCTAGATAGACGTAAGGTTAAGATTAGGTTTAGGGTTAAGGATTAAGCTGCAAAGCCAAGTGGCTGGTTAGGAAAGCTGAGCCTTCGGCTTCTGAGAGCTTGTGTGCTGGAAGCAGCTGTCCACATATTTACATGTGAGGTTGGAAAGGATTTTCAGGACCGAACCAGGCTGATCACCACCCACCCCCCAAAAAAGAGAGAGACAGATTTGATTCTCTGCAAACGAGTCACCCCTATAGGAAGATTAAGAGGGTCTTTCATGGTTAAAGTTTTGTTGAGAGCATTCGGAAGATGAATCTCCAAATATAAGTGTCTGTCAGCAAGAGTGCCCTACAGTGTCAACAATCACCAATCACACTAGAGATGGCTGTATCCCCCACCTGGTGTGCTTTAGCAATGCCTGCCCTGTGTTGGTTGGGTGTGAGCGGTGTCAGTGAAAGAGGACTGTCAGTTGCAAGCCGGGGCCAGCGGAGCCTGATGCACGTGTTACTGAGACATTCCTGTGGTCGGCTTGGATTTTCCGTCAGTACCCACACCCCCTTCTACGTACGTGTGCACTAAACTGTACAAAGGCGTGCACTGGTCACTTGAACATGTAGCATACACATATTTAATCACACTCAGGCACACGTGATATTGAGCACATGCACAAACTGCTCAGATGATTTATATTGCTTTGAGCCAAGTGTGTATATTTTTTTCCACGAATTAAAACTAAATACAGATGCGTCGGCTGACAGTGAATAATCGATCTCTGCCATGCTGCAAAGTTTAAATCGCACGGGTAGCAGTCTTTGTACATGTGAATATGCTTGCAAACGCTTGTAAAAATGAGTATGAAGCAATTCATTGTCTGCAGTGAACCCAAATGACATGAGCTGCTCTTACTGCTTGAAAATACTGGTTTGATCGGATGAAATTCCCACAGTAATTTGAAATCATCTGCTGTCATGAGCCTCACATTTATAATGACAAATACGCTCACTTAAATAAATGCACACATAATAGGAGAAGCTTTACTGGCATCAGTCTTGTCTTAGCATGCCTTGTCAACAAAGACACGTAGGTGACATGTCTCTGTTAGAATTGTTTGCCTTAAGGTGCAACGAACACACGAGGTTCTGATTGCTGGTGTTAATTAATGAAGTGTTTGTTCTATTAAGACACATAAAAGTGTCTTCTTAATATTTTAATGGATTTCTGTGGCTGCTGTAAGACAACTATAACCAGTGTTTTCATGTTGATGAATAGCATAACTACAAAGTGTAGGGCGTAACCGCTTTTTTTCATGGTTTTGGTTGTAATGACTGCAACTATACAAGCTTGTCTGTGTTTGTGTGTGTTGCTGTGTCTGTGTGTGTGGGTGTGTGTGTGTGTGTGTGTGTGTGTGTGTGTGTGTGTGTGTGTGTGTGTGTGTGTGTGTGTGTGTGTGTGTGTGTGTGTGTGTGTATATATATATAGGAAAATGGGAAATAGGTGCTGCAATCTATTCAAACATATACAAACATGCATGGAAATACAGTATATAGGACAAAAACAGAGTTTAAATAATTCTAACATTTCCAAAGTCAGTATTTGGTATGACCACCTTTAATTTAAGTCCTCAGGAATATTTCTCCAGGCTTCTTGAAGGACATTCAAAGCTCTTCTTTGGATGTTGGCTGCCTTTTGTTTTGTTCTCCGTAAAGATGATCCCACACTGCTTCAATAATGTTTAGGTCCAGGCTCTGAGGAGGCCAATCCATGACTGATAGTGTTCCATTGTGCATTTTTTCTATCCATGTATCCATTTACTGCATTGACAGTGTGTTTGGGATCATTGTCATGCTGGAAAATGAAGTAGCTGTCAATCAGATGCTTTACTGATGGTAATCACAGATCAAAATCAGATTTTTCGTATTCCTAATTCCATCAGGTTTGACAAGATCTCCAACATCACTGGCTGAAATGCAGCTCCAAACCATCACAGAGCCTCCACCATGTTTTACAGATGGGTGTAGACACTCACTATTGTGCCTCTCTCCTGACCTCCTCTGTGTGTATTGACAACATTTGGAACCAAAAATGCCAAATCTACATTTCCTTACTCCATCAGTCCCATTTTCACTGACTTTCAGTGCAGTTCTTGTGTATTTTGGCACACCTCAGCCTTTTCTCCCTGTTTCCCAGCTTTAAGAATAACTTCTTGACAGCCACTGGACTTTTTCCTATTTCTGTTCATCTGCTGTAGATTGTTTTTTTGGCCTGCCCATCCATTTGTCCTCCACTTGTCCAGTTTCTTCAAATTTTTTTAAGGACACGCTCCACATCATCCCAAGATATGTCAAGTTTTCGGCTAATAGGTACTTTGGGAATCACCTTGCTGGTGCAAAATTACAATTTTATGCCTGTCAAACTTTATCTTTGGCATTTTTTTTAATGGATTCAACTAAAACAATTTATGTTTTCTTGTGACAGGCTGCTGGTAACAAAGTGCCTAAAGATACAATTTAAAATTGATTCTTTGCCAAGTTGTCTGTAATGTGTAAACACAACAGTGGCTCATACATTAAGTTAGGTTTCTTTTTATGTTCGAATGATTCATAGGTCACTGTTAAGTGGTTTAACAAAAAAAAAAAGTAGAAATGCTAATGATAACTATGTGTAAGTGCTGGCTGTTTAAAAGGCAACTATTTTCTAATATGTTCACCAGATTAACCCAAAAGCTGAAAGTACGTTTCTGCAGCCTTCAAGTGGCAAAAAGTCCAAACTTGAATGCAGTAATGAAGGCAAAATGTCCCATGGAAAAGGTTAACATCATCAATTACCCATGATTTAATTTATGTCTACATTCCAGTCACTGAAATAGGAGACCATTGTACAGATTAGTGCCTATTTTGCTGCAGTTTCTGTGAATGTTCAGTTGGCATAATCCACAGTGAGAAAAGGAACAATGAGCTTGAGTGTGCACACAGGAACTCTGTCACCCAGTATTCATAAGCACAATCACTGTCCCATCTTTTGAAAACACTGCAACAGTTTTAACATAAACATCTCGTGTCTTATTGGATTTATTAAAACACAGACTGAAATCATACTGAAAGGTTTTTGACACTGACAGACCTCTGTTACCATCAGCCACACAATCAAAAACAGATGAATGAATGACACAAAATCAAACTGAGGTGTTTTTATTTCTTATCTTGGCAGTGATTATTCCCACACTGACACGGTTGAGGCCATCACAAATAGCCAAAATGACAATAAATGTTTTGATCAGCAGGGGGGGTTTGTGTGCAGATGAAGCAAGAAATGAACCTTTTTTTGAACCAACTGGATGGAAAGCTTCATGAGGCTTCATCTGACCATCACTAGTGTTAATGTTAGCAGTACTCACCTTTTCCTGGTTGTCTCCTCAGCAGGATGTGGAGCAAAAGAGTCAAAAGAATCACCTGCTTATGAGCCCTTGGAGCAAACCAAAGTGCCAGGTTAGGGGAGTTTAGGGTATGATGATTCTAATACAGATACAGAATTAGTTATAGGAATTTGTATATATGTAAATATTCCTTCTTAGTGTTATATTTCTTACGCCTTTCATTAGTACCTGGGGAGCTGCCGACAGTCCTCGCTGAGGCTATCCTGACACCGCAGTGTCAGGCCTAGATTTATCTTTATTCCGTCCGTCATGCTCCTTCAAGAAACAATGTCAGTCTAACTGAGGATGTTGTCCCTGCTTGTGAAATCAAAAATTGACGAAAAACAGGGAAAACTTTAATTAAGTCCAGGCAAGACTCGCACACTAACAATAACAAAGTGCTGAACTTTTTTTTTCTAAAGGTTCCTTTGGGGTATTGTTGTGGTTTCTTTGAAGGGTTTTCCAGTTGTTTGCTTCACTGATCACCAATAAGTCCTGTTCCCAGTGCACAGTGCAGCTGAGAGTAGTCAGTCATAAAGTTCAAACACACCCTGCAGCCACTCTGTGAATCACAGAGGCACAATTGTACAAGAGCTTTCAGCCGCAAGAAAAGTATAACTAATCAAGTGAATAATTTATGTCATTCCAGCATATGTTATGCAAGCCTTCATCTTGTGATTGCCACTTAGATAGATACTGGAGAGATATCGCTGGTATAAATATCAAATCCATGATATGATGTAGTTGAGTCTTTTCTCCGTTTGTAGCCTATTCACCTAAAGTGTAGTTCTATCTTAATTTAAGTCATTTTAATTGCAAATATTTTAGACTTTATGTGGCATCTACTGCAATTCTGTCCCTCCTAGAGAGGATCCAGGTTCTGTTTCTTCCTTTGCTTTCTATGTTACTAGGCTTTTGGGTGGAGTTTTTCTTTATCTGAGTCTGAGAACGGAGGCTGTAAAACCTTTTGAAAATGATGTTTGGGACTGTATGAATAAACCTGAGCAGACCTGATAATGACCTTTTTCAGTGAACTGTTCTCCTAAGGCTTTTATTTTATGCCAGAAAATACAACTGGAAGAAAATAAATAAATCTGTGTCTAATAGAAACTATAACAATGAACGTGTAAATGTCTCCAAGACACACAAACACTCGAGCATATAAACATGCCCTTCTGCACATGGTTTATGCCTTCTCGCATGTTTACACTCCGGTCAACATCACCTTTTTCAAGCTCTGTCACCTGGTTCCCATTGCACTCAGGATTCTAATGCCACACCTGCAGCAGCAGCAGGAGTTTGGGTCCTCCATGAAGGTCCTGCCCTTTTGTCCTGACTGACTTAACTGTCTTTGTGATGGTCTGTGTTGGCCTCAGACTTAGTTCTGACAAATTGCTGTTTAAGTTAGTCATTCCAAACCCACTGTGGCATAAATCTAAAGGACAAACTGTGACTAAATGTTCTAAATTTGCCTCAAGCATGCAGTCTGGTGCTACTTAGGTGAGGATTTTGCAAGCATTTTGCACACGTGTTCCTGCTCCTGTGTGTGGATGTGGATGCGAGCCATGCTTCGTGGACTGTTTTGTTGCTCAGGACTTGTTGCTATCCATGAGGCTTACGTCACCTGACATGGATTTGACTGTTGGTTCGGTGGCACTCAGTCACTGGCTGGCTTCACTCCTGCATATGGTTCTTTTTTTTTTTCCATTCATTATTTAATAGTTACCGCTCATCAGATTAGCAGCGTTTCAAGTTTCATAACTCTGCTCTTATCACATTGGTTTTGACATCTTAACCGTGACATCTTTAAATGCAGTTGGTTTTTGTTTTTGCAAGCACATTAAAAACAAACTCATTTAAAACTACTCTATCTCCTTATGTGGTACCTCAGCCTCTGAGATCAGCTGACATGAAGGGGCAGAGCTTGTCTTTGTACACAAGATGTTTGACACATAGCACTTTGTCCTCTGGGTTGCTGACAGTCTGGGTTCACAGCTGTGCAAGTGAATAGCTCCCTCTAGTGGTAAAATCAAATCATTGTAATTCTTTTGGAGATTAATTTGCTGCAAGTGGAATGGGAAAAAAAACAAAAAAAACAGAAAGGAATTGGTGCAGCAAAATTATAAAGATTGACATGTGCTTGTCTGCTTTCAGGATATTAATGTGTGCATCCTAGAGAATTACCCTGAGTGCTCCAACCCTAGGGTTTTCTATATCATTCCCTACTTCTGTGGACAGCATCCTCAGTGCAGGTATATATATGGTTTTTGTCATGTTGCATAACAAAAGCTTGGTAATATTTCATAACGTTACTTTATTGCAATCAATACCTCATGTTCTCATTGTTCTTCTCTTTCCCACAGAGAGCCGGGCGTATGGGCTTTGGAGAGGGCCAAACAGAATGTGCTGGAGAACTACCTCCTTGTTGGTATCTTGGAGGAGCTCGAGGATGTTCTGCTCCTATTGGAGAGGCTCTTACCTCATTATTTTACTGGAGTACTCAACATCTACAAAAGCCCTGGTAGCTGCACCTTATGATATTGATTTTTTGTTGTTGTTGTTGTCGTAGTATTTAGTGGATGTTTCCTTTTACAAGACAGTGAAAAGTCTTTAGCATGGTAACATGCTCATAGCTGATCAGAATGTGACTAGTTTTGCAGGCTTTTGGTCACAGATTTGCAGAGCCTGAGAGTGACCGCTCAAAATGCTTTAACTTGCACAGAGGATACAGTTAGTTTCCATGATTTGATTTATGCATTCCCATGTTTTAATGAATTTATTCCTATATTTTGATTAGCACAGGGGCCAACAACAAGTGCAACACTGAACAGATACTGCAAAAATAGTGCTGCTGGTTACAAGTTTATATACGTGTGCTATTTCATAATTTGGGTATTGGGAAAAATATTAAATAATTTCATAAAAAATAAGTTCAGTTCATCCACCAGAGGTCATTATATATAATTTCCTTAAATACTTTCCTTAAAATGATTTTTATTTTGGCTCTGGTGAAAATAAATAAAAATAAATTAATAAATCATGGTGGTTCTTTACATCTAATAGGATTTAACACTGTAATTCAGGAAGAGTAGGTTGAACAACGTGTGACCATGATTGTGGTTAGTACTCTGTGTTTGGGCTGCAGCAGGCCTAGTTTAGATCTGAGTCATAGCAACTGGAGTTAGTGCTCCTCCTGATGCCATCAGTCGTGACTTTAAACCTCACGCAGGACACGTTTTGATAAATGTGCGGTCTATATCAGAAAGTGGCTGGTTGCAGTTTGTGTTAGGCGCTGACTTTTCCATGTTGACAGAGCTCAAAGTGTGGAAAGAGTACACCCCCCGCCCCCAACCTCCCCCCAAAAAATAAATTTTGGCAGCTTCCTGGTCCTTGTTGGCACAGTACGCAGCATTTTAGTCTCACAGTGAAGGCTGTGAGGTTGACCCTCACGTGGGGCATGTGTTTTGTTGTGAACAGTAGCAAGGGCTAGTGGCGCAATGGATAACGCATCTGACTACGGATCAGAAGATTCTAGGTTCGACTCCTGGCTAGCTCGCTGAGACTTTAGTTTCTTTCACATGCTGCATGACAGCACTTATTGACCAGGAAAATTGGGCATTAAAGGAATTATATCATAAGTTACTTCATTGTGTTCTGTGGTGTACCTCTTCTCTCTTAAGGAATTACATCTGGTATCCTGTGACAGCTTGGATCCAATGTTGAGGAAAGTAATTGGTTAGTACTTGGCACTGTGACAGCAACAACCCCAGTTTGAATCATGGTCTGGTCTCAGTGGACAGAGGCATTCATTTTTCAGCTTTCACATCTGCATATACATCCATGATGGGAATTACTTGATTGAATTTGGCATAAATGTTCACTTGGACTTAAGGATGATTGGTAGAATTTTACCATACAAAGATCAAGGTCAATGCGACCTTATGTCCGTCCCAGTCTCGTGTAACTTTATTTAACAATAAATAAAGAAGGAAGGAGCTTTAAAGATTAAGTGTTGTTGTATGACTAATAGGAGAGCAATGTGTTGTATCAAAAATATCACTTTGACCAAGACGTTCTGGTGGATAGCCATGTGAGCATGTTTCATGAGTCTCATGAGTTAGGCAGCATGCTCAGCATCCATATGAATAATAGTTATATATGTGTGCTTGAATAAAAATGTCACATGAAAAATAACTGTCCAAACTAAAAAAATTACATTTTATTTATTCATATTTCAATTATAGACATGGAGGTCCTCTTTGATCCACCAGGGGTGCTACATCACCCTCAGAAGCCTGACCTCCCATGACACTTTGTACCTGAACTCGTATTTCACAGCTCAATGCATAGTTGACTTGGTAACTAGCCATCTAACTTAACAAAATTGGAAAGAAACGTGATTTATAGCAATCTGTGAATCTTTCTCATTTCAGTGTAGTGTACTTTATGCTTCAGTCTATTTTTGTACACATATCTTGTGGCTATGGATTAATCTAAATGTGGGTAAAGTTAAAACATGGGGAAACAAAAAAAAAACAAACAGAAACTAATTTAATCATGTGCATATGGAATGAAATTTAGAGCCTTTACTGATAATGCTTACATCCACTTACACAAACGTAAGGACTGGAAATAAAAATTGAGATGATGCTATATGATATGGCTGTTGAGACATTTCCTGTCTGAATAAAAGTGATGTAAAAAGCAACAGCCCTATAGTACTGTTTGGCTCAATTACAATACTCTTTTAGAACATTTTAGATTTTATTCTTGGACAAACTATTGAGCTTTGTTTTTTTCTCCATCATTTCCATGCAGATTATAGGAAAATGGGGAACATGACGGGCACTGTGCGTAAACAAACACCCACTTTGGAGGCCCTGCAGGTGCTGTATCACCGCATGCGCTACGAGTACGAGTTCTACAATTTTGTCCGTGACCAGTTCCACCTCACAAAGAAAAAAATTGGCCTAAAGTCTGTATCCAAACCCCCCGCCTATTCAAATGATTTCCTGCGAGAACTGGCCCTTCGAACTCCAGAACCTCTGGATGAAGACGAGGAGCTGGAAACGGACCTGGAGGATGCAAATAGCTGGCTGGTTCATCCCTAAGGGATGCTTGATGAACAGTGGATGCACCCATATAAAGGCTGCTTGGCTGGGATTGGCTGAGGACAAAGGGGAGTGTTCGCCATCTTTCAGCATTGTCAGGAGACGTGAGGTGGGACTCCTAACATGACAGGCTCAGCACTGAAGACTGTAGGGTTGAGTGATTGGATGGACAAAAATGCTCTATTTATAAATTGACCAAGGGCAATGGGAAATAATATTAAACTCAATCTGCTTGACTCGTTTTCTTTTGTAATTTGAGCTTGTTTTTGGGTTAAAAACCATATTGTCACTGTAATCTCCAGGAGAGGTTAGTGCAACATTTGGACAGCTAAATGTGATTGGAAACATGCTAAATGTTGTTGCCAGGTTGTTTACTGTAGGAGGGGAATTAATGGCAACGCCCAAGACATGTTCCTACATTATGAGAGGGTTGATGTCCTAAAAACTGGATGTGGTTGTGAATTTTTAAAGTGCCATAAGCCTTTTAGGTATATTAGTCTTCCAGGGCTGTTGTCAAACCTCATGAAGGGTTCTGGAATCTGTGGCAGGAACGTCTGTGCACAGTTGGCAGACTTGTGACATAGTTCATTTGTTATAGTATTGGTTTATAACATTTTGTGTCATTTGTAAACTACTATTACAGTAGGTGTAAATGAGGGTTAAACTGTAAGCACTCAAATATGAATTCAGAGAATTCCAAATGTGTGCATGAATGATTGAGTTTGACCAAACAAGCTGTGTATTTTAGCAAAGATATTTGACAGGCTACTGAGTTAAAAGCTAAAAGCCTTTATGAAACCTGCACTCCCCTCCAAATGTATTGGAACAGTGAGGCCAATACCTTTATTTTTGCTGTCAACTGAAAACATTTGAGTTTGACATTAAAAGATGAATATGAGACAAAAGACCACATCTCAGCTTTTATTTCCAGGTATTTACATCTGAATCTGATACACAGTTCAGGAGATAACACCTTTTGCTTGGATTCACCCATTTTTCTTGTGAGAAAAATATTGGAACATGTGATTGACGGGTGTGTTTTGTTGCCCAGGTGTGTCCTTTTACATTGATTATTCAAACAATAAACAGTGCTGAATGATTTGGGTTTTTCCTGTGTGGATTATACATTTATAGTTAAACCAGAGCACTGTTTATGGGTGAAAAACAAGGAATTGTGAAGCTGAGAGAGAATGGAAAATCAATCAGAGCTATTGCACAAACATTGGCCATAGCCAGTACAACCGAATGCCCTGAAGAAAATAGTCATCACTGGTGAACTAAGTAACAGATGTCAAACAGGTCGACCAAGAATGGCAGAAACATTGTAAGTGCTGTAAAGAAAGACCCTAAAACACCTGTTAGTGACATCAGCAACAACCTCCAGAGGGCAGGAGTGAAAGTAGCACAATCTACTGTTCACAGAAGACTTCATGAACAAAAGTACAAAGGCTTCATCAGAAGATGCAAACCACTAATTAGCAAGAAGAAGGTAGGTCAGGAAGGTCAGGCTGGAATTTGCTAAAAAAAAAAAAAAAAAAATACAGAGGCAAGCCTCAGAAACTCTGGGACAAAGTTTATAGACCGATGAGACAAAGATGAACTTTTACCAAGGTGATGAAAAGGCTAAAGTTTGGCAAGCTGCCACACTGCCAAAGCTACAGAGGAGCTCATCAGGGGCAAGAAGTGGAAGGTTTTAGACCAGCCTAGTCAATCTCCAGACTTAACCCTACAGAGCATTTTACCTGCTAAAGAGGAGACTGAAGGGAGTAACCCCCCCAATACAAACTGAAAAACATCTGAAAACCTGGAAAAGCATCACAATAGAAGAATGCAAAAGTTTAGTGATGTCAGTGGGTTACAGGCTTGATGCAGTTAATGCAAGCAAAGGATCTGCAACTAAATATTAAAACAGATTAAAGTGAATAAGACTCAAGTTTTTCTGTTCCGACAAAAGGTGCTATCTTCTGAACTGTGTATAAGATCCGGATTTAAACACCTGAAAATAAAAGCTGAGATGTTGATCTTTTGTCTCATGTTGATTTTTATTTTTATTTTTATTTTTTTGGTCAAATCCAGATTTTTTTTCAGTCTACAGCAAAAATAAAGGGACTGGCCTCACTGTTCCAGCATTTCTGGAGGGGCGTGTAATTTGTAATCCAAAGTTTAAAAGATTGAGCTCGCCAAATAGCAGTTTGTTTTTTTGTTTTTGTTTTTCATTGCAATGCATTGCAAAACTGTATGAATAACTGCACTTGGTGTGAAGTGACATTTCCTTAACATCTGCAGCAAAATGAGGGATTTAGTCACAGTGGAATGCTGATTTGTCTGTCAGTTCAGCTAGGATTATTTGCTGTTTAAGGGTTTTCTGTATCATGATGTTATCATGAAAGTGTGTGAAGTGTTACCAGCCCCAGCTGACACTTGTTTCTAATTTTCCAGCAGCTCCTCAGAGTGCACGCTTTTCATCACTCATGTAAAAAAAAAAAAAAAAAAAAAACACAAATCATCCAGAGAATAGTAAGCATAAGCTAATATGTGACTGGCATCTACACATTTGACTCGACCATCTTAATCTCTATTGTGTTCATCATTAAGTTCAGTGTTTCCTTTTTTGTTAGTTTAATTTATTGTTTTGTATTCATTTGCATTCCATATAAAATTCTCAGGAAGGAAAACAATGTTTAACACTCATATTCTTTGGTTTCCGGTGGTTATGAAATGATTCTTGGCATTTTAAGGGTGTCTAGAATGGGTGAACATCAACAGTTGAAAACTGTTAACAGCAACTAACACAGACCGTCATTTTACAGTGTTCAAAATAAATGGCCTCTAACTATTGCAGCTATTGTCCCTGTTTATTCAAAGATGTTTTGTCACTTGCATTTGGCCATTTGTTACAGACTCATTATGGAGACTCCATTCAGAGAATTGCCGACTACCTCATCTTCAGCTTTCTTTAAATTTTTAATGCTGCTGCACATATCCAATTTTATGCCGGTTACCTGCTTCTGCCAAACCAATAAGCAGCAGGTCAATCTTGTTTAAGCGCATTTGCAGCTCCCGCTTGACTACAGCAGATTCAGTCACCTCTACATATCTTCCTTCTGGCTACCCACACACACACACACACACACACAAACACAAACACAAACACAAGATTCCTAAATATAAGCATCTCATGCAAGAACCTTTGTTTCAGAAAGGACATACACTCACTGGCCACATGGTTAGGTACACCTGTACAACTGCTTGTTAATGCAAATCAACCAGTCACATGGTAGCAACTTAGTGCATGAAGACATGGTGAAGATGACCTGCCGAAGTTCAAACTGAGCATCAAAATGGGGAAGAAAGGTGATTTAAGTGAGGTTAAATGTGGTATTGTTGTTGGTGCCAGATGGCCTGGCACCATCTGGCACCGGAGTCTTTCAGAAATTGCTGATCTCCTGGGGTTTTCCCAGACAACCACGTCCAGGGTTTAGAGAGGATGGTCTGAAAAAGAGAAACTATCCCATGAGCAACAGTTCTCTGGGTGGGAATGTCAGAGGAAAATGGCCAGACTGCTTCGAGCTGATAGAAAGGTAACAGTAACTTAAATAAGCCCTCTTTAGAACCAAGGTATGCAGAAGAGTATCTATGAAGGTATGTAAAACCTTGAAGCAGGTGGGCTACAGTAGCAAAAGATCACACCAGGTGCCACTCATTTTAGCTAAGAACAGGAAACTGAGGCTACAATTCAACAGGTGATTGGAAAAATGTTGCCTGGTTTGATGAGTCTCAAGTTCTGCTTTGTTATTTTGGATGTAAACACCATCCTGCCTTACATCAGTGGTTCAGGCTGGTGTAATGATGTGGGGGATATTTTCTTGGCACACTTTGGGCCCCTTAGTACAAGCCGAGCATCATTTAAAACCATAGCCTACCTGAGTATTGTTGCTGACCATGTCCATCCCTTTAAAACCACCATGCACCCATCTTCTGATGGCTGCTTCCAGCAGGATACCACACCATGTCACAAAGCTAAAATCATCTCAAACTTTTTTTTTTAAATGTAACAGTGAGTTCACTGTACTCAGTGGCCTCCAGAGTAACCATATCATATATGGTGGAATGGGAGCTTCACATCATAGATGTGCAGCTGACAAATCTGCAGTAACTGTGTGATGGTATCATGTCAACATGGATCAAAATCTCTGAGGAATGTTTCCAGCATCTGTGCCGTGAAGAATTAAAGCAGATCTAAAGGGAAAAAGGGGGTCCAACCCAATACTAGTTATGTGCATGTAATAAAGTGTAAACATTCATCACTCATTGTAATATTTACAATTATTTTTAATACCTAAAAATTTGAGTGACAAAATTTGTGTTGTTTTTTTGTAAATATCCATAAACATCCATTACACAGAATGTTTGCAGTTTTCAAACATTGTCAACAACAGTAAATAATCACTTACATAAAGTAGAGTGATAACAATAGTGAAGAAAAAGCTGGGTGTCCGTGTGTCATTTTAAGTTGAAGCCTTGGCTTAAGGTTAAAGAAAAGGTTAGATTTGGGTTATGGTCTGGGACTAGGCAGCTATTGTATCTTTGTAAGCTTGTAGCGTGGTTTCAAACTGTAGCTGTTCCATATCAGTTTACACTATCCGAGGGTCCGATTCTATGTGAAAAACAACAGCTGGCGCTGAGGAGGACGGGGGGGTGGCAGTGGGGAGTACACAGAGTGAAAAAGGCCCTTTCAGTGCTAATGTGCCGCCATGTGGACTTTTAACCATAAAGACTCCCTTCCTTAAGAGTGCTTAAGCACATGTGCAAAACTTTGTATCTAAAAAAAATAAATAAATAACCCACATATTTACACATAGACAGAAACTAATCTCACTTGTCTCTGTCACATTTCCTTAAATTACATACTTGCACACAGCAAAATAAAACATCTTGTGGTTTGTTTGTTGGCTTAGTTGGGGGTGCTTTCAAATATGTTAATTGAGAACATTAGTGACTGGGCCAGAGGTTGTTCTGTAGGAAAACATCCAGTAATGGCTGTTTACAAGAAGACGATGGAAAATATGCCACTTCTCTTGTCTCACATTGGCTTTTTGCACAATACAAGTACACACATGTATGTACAGTAACCATACACACTCGTACCCATGCTGAACTCACCATAGCAAGGAAATTTCACGACTGGACTTGTTGCACAGGTGGTATCCTCTCACGGTACCACACTGGAATTCACTGAACTCCTGAGAGCGACCCACAAATGTTTCTGCTTCTACAAACAAATGTTTGGGGGGGGGGGGGGGGTCTTGACACAGTCTCGCTCCATTATGCCCAGTAACAACCTTGCTCTATTTAAGGAACCAGTATCATGACAGAACTGGAAGTTCACATTAGCAGAGTAACTCAAGGTTGAAATACAGTACAGTACTTTTCCATTCACATAAGCACACACACAAACATACACACACACATACACTATTAATCCATCTGTAGTTTTCAGAATGAAGAAGCCATAATCCTTAATGTCAACCATCTGCTTATTTATTGTACCATAATTAAATAAAAATAACACAAAGACATTATTCATGGAAAAATCCATATCATTGATTGTAAACTGCAGGCCATGAGTGGATGTTATCAGGTTTAGGATATCAGCTGCTTTTCAGTTTTTTTTCTCCTTTAGATTAAAGCATCATAACATAATATTGCAAAGCAGGTATATCCAGTACATCTCCAGAGTGTTGTGGTACATTCCTGTATTTGGTCCAAACATCTGGAGATTGCGTTTGACTCTTAAAGACTCTGTAAAGAAGTGTTGTGCTTTTTTTTTAGTTTGTCCAGCATCTGACCTCATATACATGTATGGGGGGGGGGGGGGGGGGGGGGGGGGGGGGGGGGGGGCTGAATTACACATGCACACACATACACTCAGATTACATAACAAAGGCACAGTAAAGCTCAGCAATGGCATCTTTTACAAGATGAACAATTTTTAAAAAGCTCCTTCACACTGTCTTCCTGCTCACTGCAGACTTTAGTTAATTAGAGCTTCATCGTGAGTAAACCCTTTTACCCAATGAAGGTCTAACAAAGGTGTGCAAAAGTTTGCTCTTTTGTTGCCTTTATATAGTTGATAAGATTTGATGAAAATATTGAAGTGCTTGATTAAAATATGAAACTGTTGGTCACTTTACAGAACAAAACATTTTGACAAGAGTACAAATTCAATTAAGAAAAACACTTTACAATGATAGATTCACAGTAAAACGGAAGCCCTGAGATTAAAAGAAAGCTTAAAAGGCAAGTTAAAGGCCAAAAGTATTCACTCGTCTGCCTTGACACACATATGAACTTGAGTGACATCCCATTCTTAATCCATAGGGTTTAATATGATGTCGGCCCACCATTTGCAGCTATAACAACTTCAACTCTTCTGGAAAGGCTTTCCACAAGGTTTAGGAGAGTCCTGGTCATCGGTCCTGCATGTAATATTTACACTGTGGTAAGTACAGGGGGGCTCATTCCTGAAACACTGCTAATGACCTGACATGAAGATCTGCTTTTGTTCTGCCTGTAATTTTAAAAATGATTTTGAATTGAATTTCATTGTCTGACCTTTTTTTTTTGTGGCTGTGTCCCAGGTTCATTGCAAAGTTTGTTAAGAAAAAAAATGTACATAACTAATAGAAATGATGGTCCAAACTACAAAAAAAAAAAAGACTGAAACAGAAAGTATGCATTCACAAAATATCACACAGATGGCACATGAGTTTCATCGCTCTGTGATGGTTACATCACTGTGATATAGAAGAGTGTAGGAAAGTTCTCAGGACTCCTAAAATATCGAACTGTTGGTCACACTGCAGAACAAACTGTCAACAAAAACAACACCCAGCCATTTCAAGAGTTCTTGAAATCTTCTCTTTTCTTGTTTTTTCAACCATCCTATAAATTTATGCTGTTATTGTTTCCAGGTATTTGACTGTTGTTACCTCCTACAGTACCTCTTCCATCTTTCTTTTTGTTTGTCCACATCTCTTATTCCTGTACTGTACAGCTCAGGCCTTTGCTCCATGTTGGTTCAGCTCCAGCCTGTCATCAGCATCTTTACTGCCCAAGGCTGCGTTCTTCTTGCTGGGCTTAAGTCCCAGAGATTCGGCTTCTTCCAAGGTGGTTGTCAGAGGTTTGCCAAGGGTCTCAGGCAGAAACAGTGTGAGTACTCCAAAAATCAATGCCAGGATTCCCACAATGAGCTAAATACAGGTTGCAATTTAAAAAAAAAAAAAAAAAGGGGGGGGGGGGGGTGTTAAATTTTGCTTCACTGCCAGGGCAAACTTAAAAATGAAAAACAAACAAGGTGAGAGTTGAGGAGAAATATGCTATTTAAAAATAAAATATGCATCTGTACCTGAGGTAGGTAGATCCAGATGTCAGCCAGGTACACACAGAAGGGGGCCACCACGCTGCCAACACGGCACATCATACTACCACTGCCTACTGCCAAAGACCTGGAGGAAGAACAGCATTACTCCCTCTATTAGGAACAATTCAAATTAGGAACAGTAAATTAAATTCACAATTTTCAAACTTAGTTCACAGATCCAGTTAGTTCTAAAGTGGAAGTTTCACACATGAAATGTTGCTCTCATCGTTAATGTATCAGCAAAATACAAACCGTAAATCCAAAAAGGTTGGGGAGCTGTGCAAATTGTTAAAAAACAAACAGAATGCAGTGATTTCCAAATTAAATCAACTTTAACCTGGAAGTGAGGTGGTGTATGAAATAATTAATTTTCTTATAAAAAGTTCTTTGATTTTTGCAATCTGAAATTAAAATAAGTTTTCCAGTTTTAGCATTTTTAGAAAACTTAAAACAAAGTCAAAACTCTTTAGTGTCCTTACCTGATGATAGTTGGGTAAAGCTCGCATGTGTAGAGGTAGATAAGCCCAAAGGCAATCGCAATACCAAACTTTCCTATCATACTGAGAGCAATAGCCAGGATCTCTATGTCCTGTAGAAATGAGGGATGATGATGATGTTAGTGATGATGAGAGAAAAACAAAGAAAAAGACAAAGATTAGAACTCCTTAGAACAAATGATTGACATATGCCTTTGTTATTGACAGTAGCTCTGGTCTACTCTTTTAAGGGTAAAAAAGGTGTGCCATAAAAAACCCTAACTCATTAATGAGGTAGCTGATTTCAATAAAATTTTCAATTCAGTTTTACTCAGAGTGTCAAATGAAAATACACTTTATACTGTAAGGTCAAGACCCAGCAGTATCAGACAATCAGAGGACCCTATGGGCAAGCACACGCTCAGAGAGGGGCAATGGTCTCCCATGACCAGCTGGAGGGTGAAGGGAAAAAGAAGAGCACAGGGAGTACAGCAACATAAGTAAGGGGTGAGTCACCTGACCCAGCCCTAACGCTAAACTTTATCAAAAAGGAAAGTTTTAAACTTAATCTTAAAAGTAGAGAGGGTGTCTGTCTCCCAAATCCAAACTGAGCGCTTGAGGGCTTGACAGCTGCCTCTACGTTTAAAAACTCTAGGAACCACAAGTAAGTCTGCAGTCTGACAGGAAAATCCTTTACTCGGATGATATGGTACTATGAGGTATTTAAGATATGGTGGGGGTTGATAATTCACCAGTTTGTACATGAGGAGAGGGTTTTAAATTCATTTCTAGATTTAACAAAGATCCAATGAAGAGAAGCTTCATCATACTCAAAATATGCAAACATCTGATCTTCGGCTCTCATGAGAGCACTAAATCCAAGGATGCACAAACCAAAATACTTATGAACCTGATTAAACTGCACTTGCTCATCAGAGATTTAATGAACTCAAATCAACATTGCTCTGCAGGTCACTCTAATTTCCTTCATTATTATATTTTGTGACAAATTCTGATTGCCCTCAATTTAAAGCATCCAAAAAACACATCTCAATACATGATAACTAAGTAAACAGTGATCTTATCTACCTTCTTGCACTGTTAGCCTGAAATTTAATTATTAATTCTCATATAATCTATACAGTCTGTATAAAGTATATGCATAGAGTGAAGCCATGGAGTGGTTTGTAATAAGAAACTAGAACTTAATGAGACTGCAATTGAATGTATGACAGCTGGAATGAACAGGTGTGAGTGAAAAGGTCGCTACAGCCTTGTCAGCAGGGTTGCAACACAGAACTTCAGATGCATAAATTCTATTCAAGAAGCACTTACTGTGACGTATATGTTAACATTTCTCTTACATTTAATACACAGTTTCTAAGTAATATATATAAATGGCATTGACAATATTTTTACATTACATACATACTGCATTTACACAAGAGCTTATATCTGTGCATGCAAATGTGTGTCTGTGAGTATTTCAAGCATTTGTGAAAACCACAAAGTGAAATTCAGTCATGACTTTTTTTAGGAAAGTGAGGTGTTATGTCCTGAGCTCTGGTGCTCATCTTACTTGGAGAACTGTAACTCAGCCTGTTACTATGATGCAATAGATACAGACAGCAGCACTTGGCTACAACAGACAACTCAAAAGTTGCCCAGAGAGAAGCGGAGGCTCTTTGAGATAATCCTGGAAAATAACCATAGTATGTTTGTCAAGGTAAGATATATTTGTCTACACAATTTACCCAAGATAGTGCCATAGACTCTAGTATTTATCAGTCTGTAGAATAGTTAGGGATTAGGATTTGTCTTCCTGCAGAAGGAACTACATATACAAAGACTGAGTATGGAAAGGGGAAAAGATCTTCTCTGTTGTTGCAATCTTTTTTTATCTTTCACTGGTTGAATGGCTCCTAGGATCAAAGGTCATATTTACTTGAAAATGAAGTACCAGCTGTTTGCCAGCTCATCCGTAAGCAGTGCTAATTTGGGTCAGAGCTCAAAACACACACTGGGAGCTGCAAGTGTCAGAGCTCAACAGTACCAGTCCAGTGATAAGGAAATAAATCAAACAGTCCAGACTGTGAAAGTACATGTACTTTAAGTAACTCTATGTTACACGTGTTCCTGTCCCATCTTGCTGAAAGTAGTATCACTGTCAGATATTAAGCTCCAAATGCAGTTAGGAATGTACAGTCACGGTAAAAAGAAAATGCACCCTCTTTCAGTTTTAATGTTTTACATATTAGGACATAATAAAACTTATCTGGTCCTTTATAGGCCTTAAAATTAGGTAAATACAACCTCAGATGAACATGACCTAATTTCAGCCAAGTTTTAGCTGTCAGGCAGATGGCCTCATATTTGACTCTAGGATACTTTGGTATACAGAGGACTTCATTGTCAACTCAATGACTGCAAGGTGCCCAGGTCCTGTGGCTGCAAAACAAGCCTAAATCATCACCCCTCCGCCGTCGTACTTGACAGTTGGTATGAAGTGTTTGTGCTGATATGCTGTATTTAGTTTTTGCCAAATGTGGTGCTGGTACATTAAGGTCAAACATCTCCATTTTGGTCTCATCTGTCCAAAGGTCATAGTCCAGGTTTGCAAAGTTCAGAGGCAACTATGCAAACCTAAGATGTGCTGCTGTGTATTTTTGGAGAGAAGAGGCTTTATCCTGGCCATACTCATTCAGACTTTTAATTGTGCTATTATGAACATTAACATTTAATATGCTAATTGATCTCTGTAGACTCTAAGCTGTAGAAGGATGGACTTCAAATTGCAGACTGATATGCAGCAGCAATTGTTTCTTTAAGATAACTGCTAATGTCTTTACTCCTCGGCATTGTGTTAACACCCACCCGAATCACCTGGCTGCTACTTACCCTCTTAATTCCTATTCATTTTGATTTATATAGTGCCAAATCACAACAGTTGCCTCAAGGGGCATTATATTGTAAGGTTAAGACCCTACAACAATTACAGAGAAAATCCAACAGTCAAAATAACCCCCTATGAGCAAGCTCTTGGCAACAGTGGGAAGGAAAAAACTCCCTTTTAAGAATAGCTAATGATTAAATGTGGAGTGGTGTATAAACAGTGTAAAAAGAGCTGAATGAAAAGAAATAGTGGATCATGGGAACCCCCAGCAGGCTAGGTCTACAGACGCATAACTAAGGGAGTGTTCAGGATCACCTGATCCAGCCCTAACTATAAGCTTTATCAAAAAAGAAAGTTTTAAGCCTAATCTTTAAACTAGAGAATCCAAACTGGGAGCTGGTTCCACAGAAGAGGGGCCTTATGGAAGCAGTAAGGGTGTAATTAGCTTTTCACACACTGCTTCTGCATTTTGGCTTAGTTATTGTTAGACAAATAATAACCTGATGTAATATGTCATGTTTTATAGTTCATCTGACATATTTATCTAGTTTTAAGACCTGCTAAGGGCCAGAACTGAACTGAATTGAAAGAGAGCTCTTTTTTTCACATGACTGTACATTTGTCAATCCTGATTCCTAACAGCATTTTCTTGTCACTGGACCGGTACTGTTGAGCTCTGACACTTGCAGCTAAAGATGACTGCCAGGCAGGATAGTATAACCAGTCTTCAAAGGATCAGCACTGAACATAAGACAGATTTCTGTGAACAGCTGAACTTTTTTTTTGCTTGGGGGCAGCAGGCTTACAGTTACACATAAAAATAATAGCTGTTGATGCAGCTAAATGAAACCATAGAATGTGTGTGTATAATTAAGAAAACCTTTCACAAAGAATCTCTGTACGTACAGCAGGTACCACAATGATGAGCAAACAGGCAAAAGCAGCCAGGAGCAGAGCTGGAGCACACGTCTTCTTCCTTCCAATCCGGTCCATTGCAAAACAGCCAACCAGATAAGAAGGGAACTCCACTGCACCTGGAAACAGCCAACCACAGCGCCTCTACGTGAGGGGTTTTCACTGGCACTGACACTCACACTCTATCTGGGAGACCTAAATAACCATCTGAAATGCTGCCTCCCAAACAGTGCTCTTCTGTGTGCCTCCTAAGGAAATAAATGGGGATCACTCACTAATTGAAGCCATTGGAAATGAAAGGAACCATATTAAACATACACTTTCTGTTGAGTGTAAAGATAAAAGAAAATTAATTACAGACAATTAATATATGGCTTGAATTAATATCATTCCCAATTCATTCAGAAGCAAGTTTAAGCAGTCATCTTCAAACATATCTGGGCAGATATGAAGCATTTTCTGAAAAATTAAAGTTCACTGTCCTGAATAGAAATCAATGTGCCCATAGAGCCAATCAACAGTTGAATCATAGTAGCCAATCACGCTGCTGCACTCATGATAGTTTCAGCAGAGAGATTCTTCTAGTTGACCCCTAGGTAAAGATGTAGGTACTGTAAGTGTACTTTATTATTTTTTCTTGGTTTCTTGTACCCCTAACATGAATTATCGTGGTATTTTTCAGTGCTCACACTGAGGAGCAGGTTCACATCAACACTGGACAGAGCCATTAATGATGCCCTAATGTTGCAAAACTGTGTACATGCATAGTATAAGTGCACGGCAGGTTGAGATGATGACAAAGAGCTCGATTTTGGTTTTCATCTGGCCACAGCACTTGTCCCACAAGTCTCTGAATCATTTAGATGTTCAAATTGGCAAACTCAAGACGGGCCTGTACTTGTGCCTTCTTGGGCAGGGGGACCTTGCGGGCGCTGCAAGATTTTAAGCGAGAGGGAACGACACGGGATGGCACATCAATGGGGGCTGTGGCAAGAAGGTTTGCTGTGTCTGTCACCGTAGCATCCAGACGCTGGAGGCGCTACCAGGAGAGAGGCCAGTACACCAGGAGACGTGGAGGAGGCCGTAGGAGGGCAACAACCCAGCAGTAGGACAGCTACCTCCGCCTTTGTGCAAGGAGGAACAGGAGGAGCACTGCCAGAGGCCTGCAAAATGACCTCCAGCAGGCCACAAATGTGCATGTGTCTGCACAAACGGTTAGAAACCGACTCCATGAGGATGGTATGAGGGCCAGACGTCCACAGTTGGGGGTTGTACTCACAGCCCAACACCATGCAGGACGCTTGGCATTTGCCAGAGAACACCGGGATTGGCAAATTCGCCACTGGCGCCCTGTGCTCTTCACAGATGAAGGCAGGTTCACACTGAGCACATGTGACAGACGTGACAGAGTCTGGAGATGTCATGGAGAGTGATCTGCTGCCTGCAACATCCTTCAGCATGACCGGTTTGGCAGTGGGTCAGTAATGGTGTGGGGTGGCATTTCTTTGGAGGGCCGCACAGCCCTCCATGTGCTCGCCAGAGGTAGCATGACTGCCATTAGGTACTGAGATGAGATCCTCAGACCCCTTGTGAGACCATATGCTGGTGCGGTTGGCCCTGGGTTCCTCCTAATGTAGGACAATGCTAGACCTCATGTGGCTGGAGTGCGTCAGCAGTTCCTGCAAGATGAAGGCATTGAAGCTATGGACTGGCCTGCCCATTCCCCAGCGCTGAATCCGATTGAGCACATCTGGAACATCATGTCTCGCTCCATCCACCAAGGTCACGATGCACCACAGACTGTCCAGGAGTTGGTGGATGCTTTAGTCCAGGTCTGGGAGGAGATCCCTCAGGAGACCATCCGCCACCTCATCAGGAGCATGCCCAGGTGTTGTAGGGAGGTCATACAGGCACGTGGAGGCCACACACAATACTGAGCCTCATTTTGACTTGTTTTAAGGACATTACATCAAAGTTGGATCAGCCTGTAGTGTTTTTCCACTTTAATTTTGTGTGTGACTCCAAATCCAGGCCTCCATTGGTTAATAAATTTGATTTCCATTGATGATTTTTATGTGATTTTGTTGTCAGAACATTCAACTTTGTACAGAACAAAGTATTCAATGAGAATATTTCATTCATTCATTCAGATCTAGGATGTGTTATTTGAGTGTTCCCTTTATTTCTTTGAGCAGTGTATATAGTTTTGGAATCTGACTACATACATCTCCTTTTTCTATATATTCACACTAACATGACAATCACTTACCAGCAAGGAAGAGGTTAACGTACTGATTTCCTCCCAGGTTGACTGAACCCAAAGAAAAGACGTAGTAACCAAGGCTGCCGATGAACCAGATGGCCCACACTGTGCATGTACGACCTGCCATTCTCCAGCTGCCAAACAGGTCCAGGATGGACAGGTTTTTCTCAGGCTTTGATGAATGATCCTCTGTGTCTTCTTTCAGCAGACCTCTGCCATATTCTTTCCTTTCTGGCTCCAGGAGATCCTCAGCCTTTAGCCTGCATTCAAGGCCATTGACACGGGCTATCACATTTAGCAGTTTCTGAGTTTCCTCATAGTGGCCCTTGGCCATCAAGTAAAAGGGTGTCTCAGGAAACTTCCAACAAAAGAGCAGGAACGGAGAGGTGCATATGGAAAGGACTATCTGGTAGATCCACCAGACCCGCACCAGGTAACCAGTCAGAGCCACCACCGTGACGCCGACTGCAAAGGCTGCATGCACGTGCATAGATGTCCACGTGCGTACCTTGATGCCAGTAAACTCTGTCACATAGACAAACACCACCACGAGATAGCCACTAGACACCTGACAAAAGTAAAGACAGAAAAACATAAGGTACAGACATGGAACAGTTGAATAAAAAAAGGAAATAAAGAAAGGGGTTATGAGGCCTTTAGACTCCAAAAGCAAGAAGTGGTAATTATAATAGCAGTTTTCTACTAAAAAAAATTTTTTAAAAAGCAAATTCTGAGTGCACATGTTTGCTGATTAAATTTATGTAAACTTTGCATCAATGTTGCTTCAATGAAGAAATCAATATTTCTTTTACACCAATCACCAAACATTCTTCTACTGTAACTTTTACTGGAGAGCTACCACCGTGCCCACAAGAAACAACTATGGAACAAAGCTAAGTACTTAAATGTAGTGGTAGTAGAATTGGAAGTTAATAATATATATCAGTAAGCAGTTACACACCTATATATGTTGAAATTTTCCTAAGATGAATCATGATAAGTGTAGACTAAACGAGCTATCGGTGGGGCGATTTTATCGGCCAGTACGAGCCATTTGTCAATCTATTGGTATCAGCATTTAATGACCAATAAATTACGGCAACCCTTTATAAGGGTAAAGGGTTGCCGACTAAGGCTGTAAGTACAGGTATTTTACAGGGATGTATCCTGTAAGTACATTTAAGTTCTGCATAATTTACAGGACTAAGACCATGGGTTCTGGGACTAAGGCCATAAGTACCCCGTACCTACGTGTACATACAGTGACTAAGGCCGTAAACGTGCATCATATCGGGATAGTCAAGGTACTCACACTTAGGCTCTATCATGATTTGGGGCTGCATTTCAGCCAGTGGTGCTGAGGATTTTGATTCACTATGCAGTACTATCTGGAAAGCTTTTGACAGCATGACATTGATCCCAAACACACTCCCAATGCAAAAGCAATGCTGCATAGAAAAACACAACTGAATACAATCATGGATTGGCCTCCCCAGAGCCCAGACCTCAACATTGTTGAAGCAGTGTGGGACCATCGTGACAGAGAACAGAACAAAAGGCAGCCAACATGCAAAGAAGAGCTTTGAATATTCTTCAAGAAGCCTGGAGAACTATTCCTGAAGACTACTTAAAGAAATTACAAGAGTTCAGCCTGTGTTGAAGAAGGTGGTAATCCCAAATATTTACTATCAAGCTTGTTAGAATTGTACAGACTCTGTTTTTTCCCTTATCTACTGTATTTCCATGTATATTTCCATAAAAAGCTGTACATTTCCCATTTTCCTATATATAAAAAATGGTTGTTAAAGACTGCACAGTACTGCAGTTTGTTCTCCAGATGGCACTTTGCAGCTTCGCTGTTGGCAATACATTTGGAACGCCACAAACACAAAAACCACCTGATCCGAGCAGAGTCAGGCAAAGCATAAACGAGTAAATAGTAGTACCCACGCATAACAAATGTTAGGGAAAGCTGTTCTTCATGTGCTTTGTGTGTCTGGAAGAAGAAAAAATATATACATTTGCCAATATATTGGAATATTAGATGTTTAAAATCACTGAATATCCGTATCAGAATTTTATTGGTTGGGCTCTTGGTGATGCTAGTAAACACTGAGCAAATCCTTAGCACTCAAACTTATGAACCTAACACATGTGCGAAGGAGAGTCTTGCTTTGAAACAAAATGATTGCAGTAATTCATACCATTCTGTATCAGTGTACTCTATCCAAGGGTCCAGATTCTATGTGAAAAACAACAGCTGTAGCTGATGAGGACTCGGGGGTGGGGGTGGTAGAAGATGGAAAGAAGTGAAATAGTACACATACTAAAAGAGGCCCTTTTAGCACTAATTTACAGCCATGTGGACTGGAATAGGGGGTGTATTCAAGTATATTAATTGAAAACAGTGACTGGACGAGGGGCTGTTTTGTTGGAAAACATCCAGTAACCACTGTGCTGTTTGCAAGAAGAAGATGGAAAATATGCCACTTTCCTCATCCCGTATTGGCTTTTTTGCAAGACACAAGCACACACAGGTATGTAACTAAATACACTGGTACCCATGCTGAACTTACCATAGCAAGGAGAAAGCGGAGCACCACAAAAAAGTAGTAGTTTCCAGAGAATGCTACAGCTACCCCAAGCCCAAACTGACAGACGCTGGTGAACATCAGGATCTTCACACGACCAACTCTGGTGGAGAGAGAGAGAAAACAATATGGCAAAGAAGAGAGATAGGCAGACCAGAAGAGGAAGAGAAAAGGGTGTGTGTTTGTACATTCAGTTAAGGAGTTGGTTCAAAGAAGCTTATTGAGTTATCACAGTTGCACATGGTTTTAAATAATTTCTGCAAGAGTTCTCCAGCAAGAATATGATATTTGTGCATGACGTTCCTTTTACAGAAAGTTCTACAGCCACTGAGGTAATGCTTATAAGCTGTAGAGCTACATGTGATGACTATATGGAGATAGAAAGATATATAGTTGTTCTTTAAAACACATAAAAATTATGTAAATTGTTTTTGCCTGAATATTGAGTTTAAGTATTAATCAATGCTGAAAATACTTTCTGACTTTCCTCTCCAATTGTAAAACTGTTGTAAAACCTTCTGTTTGCAAGGGGTAGCCAATCAGATACAACCTGGCTTGAAGGGAGAGGAATTAAAACTTTTGTCTTTCAGACAGTGGATGAACTCACCAAGCACAAGTATTCTTTTTTTTTTTTTAACTGTGACTCATGTAAAGTTGCTGCAAGAGAGTCCAAGATTTTTTTTTTTTTACAAAAGGAGGTGGAAATTAAAATATGTCCCCTTTGCAGTGAATCGCTTTTTCATTCACTTCTTTTCACTCTGTGTTTATGCACCACTCTGCATTTAATCATTAGTTATTATTCATCTCTGGGTTCCTTTCCTGCACCTTCTTGACCTAAATGTGAAAACATACCTCGTGAAATTACAGCTACACGAATTATAAAGGCAAGCTCTTTTTAGCTGGTTGAACGTATAGTCTATGCAAAGTCAGTACCTCCTGTGTAAATATCCACTCCACAAGTGTCACATGGTGAAATTTAACCCCCCTCTTGGACTCCACATGTTGCACGAAAGTAATCTTGACCTCATCCTGCAGCCCCTGCTTACCTGTCAGCCATGTCCCCAAACACCAGCGCTCCAATCAGCACCCCGAGCATGAATGTGGGCTGGCACAACTTGGCCAGCCACTCTTTATCACATACCAAGTCCCAGTCGGTCACAATGTTTTGGTAAACTTCAGTATGATCATAAACAAAGTTCCCCTTACATTCTTTCACTGTTTTGTTGCCATCATAGTCATACGTAAAGTCTGTAGGGTCGATGCGCAGAGTGCAGCGGCACCGGCTTAGCTCCCACTGTTCTCCTTCTGCTGTCTTCACCACCAAGGGTCCACTACCTAACTTGAAGATCGGCAGGATTTCTTCCAGGCTAGTTCCTGTCACGTTACCATACAGAATATCTGTGATGTTGTCGGACACACTAGACACAAAATTTGGAGTCTCCACCAGGAAAACAGAGGCCAGATAGTGGATTCCACAAGCTATGGCCTGGAAAACTGCTGCAAAGTACAGACATGCCTGAAATCTGGAGAGAAAGAGTATACATGAAAATCATTCTGGTATCACCACAAAACTTTAAAAAGGTAACCTTAACAGCTCATTTTCTAATGCATCTAAAAGACATTTACAGCTACGCAACAGCACTGCATACATCTTTTCAAGACAATTACTTGGAATGTAGTGATTATTCAGAAAACAAGTCAGCCAGCATTAGCCTTGATATAAGGGAGTTTTGACTTGAGTCTTGAGCCACCCTCATTACTTTATGTTTTACTTCCAAGGAGCCAGACTTTCTTGTAATTCTTTAAAGTGGTCTTGAGCAATAGTTCTCCAGGCCTGTTGTTTAAATGTATTAATCATGTGTCTCCTAAAGATACATAGGCCTATTTCTTCCTTTTCAAAATTACAAAGAAGACGCAAAGGATTCTTTGAGTGAATGGTCACCCCTTAGAGAAACACAGACATTTCATGGATTAAAAATAGAGATGTAGCCTGGGGAATTAGTTGCCACACAGGAAACAACAATGGAGATTCTTGCTGTGCTTGAATAGCACACAAAGATACAAAGTGTAAAACACACACAAAAAAAAAAAAAAAAAAAAATATATATATATATATATGCAAAAAAAGTACAGAGAAGTGGGTCTGGCTACACAGAGAAACAAACAGAGGAACAAATTAGTGCCAAGCCAAAACCACTAAATAATAATATTCCTACAGGCACTTCCACTTACAGCAGTTTCACTAACTTCATGTTTGGACTCTCTGGACACTGCACACTTGGCGTCCTGCTACACATGTGAGGACGTGGTGGTCTTTAGCTCACTCAGCAGATATTGGTCACTAACACCAACAGTAACAAATATATGCACCCTACGGTTAGAATATTGCCTGATAACTTCTTTAAAGTATTGACACAAGAATATTTCAACATATTACCGGCATTATTTACCAAGTACTTTACAAAGCAGTTTCGCATCACCGTCCTCCATGCATCTCCAGCTTGGTGCTGACCAAATGCAACCCCAACATAAAACAAATGTGACATGAACCACTGACCAAGATGCAATTGGCAAAATCTTGAAGGGGCAAACCACAGTTCTTTACAGAGATGAAAGTTTTTAACATTAGGTGAACCTCTGCCAGTACATTTGCAATGTACCTCACAACCACAAATTAACAAATATCGTATTCAAAAGAAACTGACACAGAACATGTTTACTCTCAGTCCAACATCCCAGGAGAAAAACTTATTTAGTCCAGATGGAAAACTCCTTTATGAAATTAAGTTATAGATTTTAGCCACCTGGCTACATTCTCCCCGGCATACAGTCATCACCCTTGGTGACTACAAAACCTCAACGGGCTCAAATGCTCCCTGCAATGCCTTCTCAAACAGAGCAGTACCAGGCTTGTTAAAACCTGTGTTAACCACTACAGTGGTTAAAAGAGAACCTTAAGATAACCTGACTTTGGCAGGTGAAATGGGTTTGAATGATATCCAGCAGTGACTCATTTACTTCCTACAGCAGGAATGGCTATGGAGACCTCTTTCCCACCCCCACTCACACTGGCAGTCAGCCTTGAGCATTGGCCTGTCCCTGGCTTCTGTGTTGGGCAAGTTACTGTAACCAACTTCAGACCTACTACTACTGGGTTCTTGATACCTGCAACACATGGTTCAAGCCTGTTAGGGCCACTATTGTCTTTGTGTGTAGATGCTGGAAAAATCGGTCCTTCCTGATACTGCAGGTGTGTTAGGTACATGTGGAGGAGGAGGATGGACCTCTTTGACAACCATGAACTCAGGCTCAGGTGACTCCTGAACTTCTTCAAATACAGGCAGAATATTATCTGCAACTAGTTTTGTCCTGGGTTTGAGAACCAAGGTTGCACAAGGTCACAATTCTGAAATATAAACTCTCTAATGGGACCTCCCTCAAAAGGTTCGACAGTGTGTGTGGTCCACTACTTTATAAACTTTTGCACCCCAAGCCTCCCTAAAGGCCTGTGACAAGCTGCCAATGTTTACAGAACAGTACACGTCTTCATTTTGAAAGGAGAGCCTCTCAGCTGCGTTCTGTTTTGAATCCTCCCTGGCTCACTGCCTGTCTGAGCTATTCCTGAAGAACTGACAACCAGTCCTGTCTGATGTGCTTTCACGCCCTCATAATGCATCTACTGGAAGCCAGGACTCCATCCCAAAAAGCAGAAAATAGGGAGATTATCTGGTGGTAGACTGAGGGCTGACATTTTAGGCAAAAACTAACTCGGGGAGATACACTGGCCAACATCTTCTGTTCTCAGTAAATCGTGAAGTGTTCGATTACACCTTTGGTGCCTTGCTTTGTGGTCTGTAGGGAGTTGTTCTGGTCTTCTTAATGCCATAAAGTTTCCACAGTCCTGCTATCACTTCACTCTCAAAATTCCTGCTGTGATCTGAGTGTAGTCCTTCAGGCACTCCACTCCTTCAGCAAAACCTTAGCCATAGTGTCTTTTGTAGGATAAGCTGCAGTGATTTTTAACCACTCAAAAGCAGAATGGATGCTCTGATCTTTCCCCGACCAGTGTGTTTAAAAAAGCTCTCTGAGATGGTCTGACCTGGCCACCAGTGTCAAGTAGGCATGTGGCTGCAATACTCTACTCTGGAGCTCCACCTCAACAGTGATGCATCCTCCAGCTGCATGCTCTAAACCAGGGGTCTCCAAACTTAAGTGGGCGGGGTCGTATGCGGCCCACGGGCCGCAAGTTTGGAGACCCCTGCTCTAAACTGTATTTCTGTCTAGAATCTCATTTGGTGGGCCCGCTACTTCCCTTAATGTTATTTGGTTCATGTCGACCGAGGGCAGCAGTTTCCCTGCAACGAAGAAGGGCCAGATGTCTTTTCATCTTGTACTTGTTTGGTATATGGACACTTCCTGGCTTTATGCCCTTTGGCCCTATACTTGAACCAAATGGGTTGGCCATCTGATGTGAACTTAAGCTGTGGCCTAGCCCAAGGTCTGGGTTCTTGAAATGTCACTTGTGCACTGCACCTACATGTTTCACTTACAGTGCTGGGTAGCTCAGCTAGTTGTTTTCCTTGGTGAGCAACTGCTCTTTGGATGTCACTGTTACAGCTGTTGCACTGTTTTATTTCGTGTATGCGTGGTTGTGTTCTGTTCTCTCTCTACCCTCTGCAGGAGCTGTCATCCTTTTTCCAACAATGGGTGTTCCCGTTCCCAATTAAGGTCACCCTGTATAAAGAGGAGGACATGGGTCGACAGGATGGTCTTTTTTGGGCCACTTGAAGCAGTGCTGTGGGCTGTGAGAAAGTGAAGTGCACGACGTGGTGTTACTCCCATTGTGGAGGGTGAATTTTTGTGTCTGTTGGTTGACAATAGATGTGCTCTGGTTTTTGGAGAGACTGATTTTGTTTGTGGGTTTTCTTTTGGGGTTGTCCAACTTTACATCTTTCTTCAGGTTGGAGATTAGTACTTGGGGAACATTTTTACAATAAATACCATAATTTATTTGCATTAACTCTGGGTTGTGCTCCTTTCTTTCAATCCCGGCTGTTCACCTTCCTTATTTTTATGTTTTTGTTCTCAATCATATGTTACTCATACATCCCCTAGACCCGAAGGATGTACCAGTTATCTAATACTGTGCATTAGTCATCATCTGTTCTACACCACGTGTTGCCGAAGCGTATGAAGGGATGTGGTACGAGACCTGCATGTACACAAAACATGGCAATGGTGGAGAATTTCAGTTTTCCAGCCTGTCTCCAAGAGTTGCAGAGGTCACTGGAAAAAGTTGCTAAATTTGTTGCTGATCGCTTTTTGAAAAAAAAAAAAATTGCTGAGGAGGTCTGAAAAGTTGCTAAGGTGGCAACACTGTTCTGCACAACTCTGGAAAAGGACCTGATGTCCTCTACTTGCCAGAGAAGGCAAGTCATTCCTTACATCCAGTAAACTGGAATCTGGTTTTATCCCAAACCATTTTCTTAAGTTCACTACTGAGAGCCAGATCCCTGAAACCCTCAATGAACTGGTCTCAGGGAAAAACTTTATCAGCTGTCCCTCAGTTGTCTGTTCTCTGGATCTTAAAACCCATTCAACCTCTTCAATAAACTCTTCTACCAAGTTCTTTACAAAGCAGTTTCCCATCACCATCCTCCACGCATCTCCAATTCGGTGCAGACCAAATGCAACCCCAACATAAAACAAATATGACACCAACTAAGATGCACTTTGCAAAATCTTGAAGGGGTAACCACGGTTCTTTGCGATGCCGCCACCTTACTGCGAGAGTACCTTACTGCCAGTGCTGGTGTCGGTTTCAATGAACCGGCTAAACACTTAAGAATGGGCCTGCGCTTCCACCGCGCTTTTTCCACGGACCGGGTACCGGGTGCCGGTGCCTGTGACGGAGGTTTGTGACATTTGGTGAACCTTTGCCAGTACATTAGCAATGTACCTCACAACCACAGTTTAACAACTAATGTAACATTCACAAGAAACTGACAAAGAACATGTTTACTCTCACCCCAACATCCTAAGAGAAATCGTTTTTAGCCCAGATGGAAAACTCCTTTATGAAATTAAGTTATAGGTTTTAACCACCCGGATACACAGAGGAAAATATATCAATACTGTGAAATAACTTATTTTAACTCCTACATTCTTTATTGTTTGTTTTTAAAATTTCAATATGGAAAAATAGCTTCAGCCGTGGAACATTTACTACTCTAAAGCTGCTGGCTGCTAACCCCCCAGATCAAATACAGAATAAAGGAAATGTAAAGTTAGAGCTAATTATATTTTTAAAAATTGTATATGCTAACGGTACCTCTTGAAATGTCCGAGCTCGTCGAAGATTTTCTCTACAGTCATTTTCTACCGAAGTGTTTGCGCGCTGAGGTTCCTGGTGCGTCTCTCCGCGGTGGGCAGCAGATCCTGAGCGGATCAGCACCAAATAATGAAACGAGAGGGTGGGAGGGGCGCACAAACAAGCACACTCAGTGCGAAAGTTATTGACAGACTCGGGCTACTAACTGATAACTGAAACGTGACTGTTAAAACAAACTCTTTCCAACTTTAATAAAGAAGAAAGTGAGCCCCAATCACATTTTTTTTTTCAAAAGGAGCCCTCCTCCAAGCTGGACACAGGCTTCTCTGTGCAGCCGGCTCCGCGGGAGGGGGGGGGGGGGGGGCTCTACAAACCGCAACACCTCATCGATACCAAAATAAATAAATAAATAAAAGTCAACACAGCATGCCGTGTAGCGTTACCAGAATTACTTCTTCACAATTGGTAACACGTGGCTGGGTTTCAATCTTTGGATTGGTGTCTTTCCAGCTTTACCAAAAAACACGAAATTCACTTAAAATCACTAAACCAGCTCGAAACTGTGGGCAGTGACGATGTTTATGAACTTACAGATCTGTATGAACATAATTCATTCTAAAGTTGTGCTTGCTGCAGTCATTTTTATGTTTTTTTCCACCCCTCTGATGACTTAACATTTGTTTTGGTGACATCATCTCTGATTAAATTAGAACATCTGTAACCACAAAGTTTGGGGATTTTTGCTGGATTTTGAAAAAAAATATATATTTAAGCTTAAAAAGAAAGAAAGGAGCCCTACTCCAAACACATCGCAGGCCTGGGTAGTGTTTGTATGTGCAGCGGGGAGGTAAATGGACTATTAATCTTCTCAGAATTACAGAACAAGTCCTTCCTTCTGTGAAATTGGGCTTTATTGGGCACAGTATTTCATTTGGTTTGGTGTGAGATCACAGCTTAGTCTTGACACAAAAACATTTTGAACTTAAAGGCCTTTCTGTGTCTGTGTTTCTCCAAGTGCTCCTATCCAATCCTTTGATTAATGATTTATATATATGCAGTTGTTGTTGTGGCTGTATTGACTCACTGCATCTTGTCTTGGCTGGATTCAGCAGGAATACGGGTACAAACTCTAAACCAAACAGCGTTTGCTTTTTTTTTTTTTTTTTTTTTTTTTTTTTTTTTTTTTTTTTTTTTTTTTTTTTTTTTTTTTTTTTTTTTTTTTTTAGCCTGTCATGTCTGGTAGATCTTGCAAGCAGAACTGTGATCTGAATGCGTTGTTGTGCCAAACATATTTGCTATTTCAAGATGAGCTCTATAGGTTCTCAATAGGCTCTTCTTCTTGTTGTTTTAACCCTTTATTTTATTTATCTGAGTTATTTTTCCACATACTATGTAACAGCCAGAGCTGACAGGCTGAAGAAGAGGAAAATAAAGAGAAGAAAAAGGGAGAGAGAAAGGGAGCAAAAAAAAGAAAAAGGGGAAAGAGCACAAGTCTATTAATCAGATACTTCATCACTTTAACATATAAAAAAATACTATCAATACTCGCAAAAATAAATTTGTGTGTGAAAACAAAACTAACAAAGCATGTACGCACACCAACAATTTTGTTGAGTTGTGATTGAGTGGGCGTTTGTGTCTGTGTCATGTTTGTGTCTGTGTCATGGAACGTACTTACCAATGAGGGCAAAACGCTGCAGCTCCACCCATCAGAAGCCAGAGGCAGGTACGGAAAGCCCCCAGAACCCCAGGCCACCAGCAGCCCACCAAGGGCCAGGAAGACCCCCGGCCACTCAGTCCAAAGACAACCGCACACCTAACCCAGCAGACGGGAGAGGGTGGTCTCAGACGGAGCCCCCCCAGTCGAGGAGCGAGGGCGCCAGGGAACCCAAGGCGATGAGAAGCCAGCCCCCCCCCAGCGGCCAGCCCCCTGCACTGGCCGGCGGCAGGGCTCCCGGGCCCACGGCACCCAAGGACCGCCCGACCCTCCACAGAGCCCCCCCCCACGCCGAAGAAGCCAACGCAGCCCCGCACCGCACCACCAAGGGGGGCAGGCCAGTACCCACGCCAGAACACCCAGCCCCACCCAGGAACCCCGAGGCACCCCCATCCCAGGGGGGTAGGGGGGGGGAGGCAACCAGCAAGGAGCGGCCAGGAGGCAAGGCACAAGGCCCAGACCCAGGTCCAGCCATACATACAAACACACCCAGACACCCGTGTACACATTTATACACAGATACTCATACATGCCCATACATACTTACCCACACACAGATATGCCATACATACACATTCACTCACCCACCCATACTCACGGAGACGGTGACAAATACACAAAGACACACATTCATCCATAGCTACCCACCCTCTGAAGGCGGGGCAAGTGGAAACCACCCCAGGGCCAACAGCGACCCCAGGACGCCACCAGCCCGGTCCCCAAGGAACCACCCGACCCCTACCCCGGGCGAGACGCAAGAAATCGGGGGGTAAGATGACCCATCCACCCCTCCTCCTCCCCAACTTGTAGGTCTATGTGTTAATGTTTGTGAGTGAATGAGGTGTATAGGGTGCAGTTAAAATTGAGGGGACAGTTATGCCACAAGCGCCAACTGTTGGTCGTCAGCGCTTGCCCACACTGCCCCCCCCAAAACCCTCCATGTCTAAAGTGCAAATAAATTTGGAGACAGACAGTGACGAGGATCCGAGTGGGGCCACCTCAGCGGCCCATCTCATCAACCTCTGAGTAACATGCCTGCCCCCAAAGGTCCTATGTGTATCAGGGTGTAAGTGTGTATGTGTTGTGAGTTATAATGACTAAGTGCAATTAAAACGGAGAGGCAAGTGGTGGTGCAGCTCTCCACGTGGCCTCTCCATCCTACATCTGTGAGTGATGTGTATTCTGTGTGTGTGTGTGTGTGGTTTGTGTATGGGGAGGGGGAGGGGGGGGGGGGGGGGCATATGACCAGGAAAAATCCTGGAAGAAGAGAGCCAGCTAGCCGCTGGCTCAATAGGCACCCCGACTAGGGTTTAATCCCGGGATCCGGGATTCCCGGGAAATGCGATCAGAACCATTTCCCGTTTCCCGGGAAACGTTAGACGGGAAACCGGGAAGGAAAAAGTCGCGCGCGTCGATTTGACTTTCAGAAAGAAAAGAAGCTTCAGAATGTTAAATTTAAGGAAATATTGAGAGAAGGGTTCGTTTAATGCGAAAAGCATTACTCTTCATTTCAGGCACGTTCAGCCTCCGTTTAAGGCTTCAGCCTTCATCTCAAGCGTTTTAATAGAGGTATTACACAGTTGTACTTTTTTCCTCTTTAATTTGTTGAAATCGTAGGCAATGTGTTTACCCTAAGGTATTTTGTATTATATAATTTTATATTATATATTGTTATATTGCATTATAGCCTATAAAATATGCCTGCCCTGAACAATAAAGAAATATCTGTTTAACTTCGAGTGTTTCTTTCCTCGTTTGCAGCCGCTTACTAACAATCATGAATTAGGATACGGGCCTAATGTGTGAAGAAATTATCATGAAATAGATTGCTTTAACATATTTCGCTTTTAAAATGGAGTTGAGTAAAATGTATATTTTTTTAGGCTATAAGGATCGGCCAGTTTTTCAAAAGACGATCACAGCGAACCTACTTTAACCCTCAGACACGGTGTTATAAATTTGCTGTTGCCAGAATGGCAATGACCAAGTCGTAGTGCATTACTCAAGGCCCTGTGTTATGCCATATTATAGTGTAGTACGGTAGTTAACTTTTCAGTGACTATTACAGCGTTCCACTGGTGGAGATATAGCGCAACAGATGTCGCCACGACAGCGTGGCTGAGCCTTTATCAATGCTGTGGAGATGAACCGTATTGTTTTGCACCAGCAGTTGTAAAATAGCTTGTTATAATTCCATGTACAATGGAGGAATATTCGAATTATATTTGTTAAGGGAGTGTTGAGGAACGATACAACACCGCATAGCTCGAGCACTCGAATGTCCAGATGTAGGTTTTATTGCGTTAATCAAGCCGACGTTGCCCCCTACTGGGCATAACAGGACATAGCTGGAAAGCTACCTCTACAATATCACAATAGGTTAAGGCCGACACAGGCTTACACAGTCCCGTCGCCAGATCTCACTCTTAAGGGGGCTTATGAAATCCAACAGGGGGGGCACCACTATTATTAGCTTGATTAGTGATCTGGCTGGTTGGCGGGCCAGGGCGGGCCCAAGCGTATCAGTGGGCGGGCACGGCCCCCCAGGGCCCGCCCCATAGCGACGGGTCTGAGGCTACAGAAGGCCTAATTAAAATAAAAAATAAATAAACTTTTTCCCGGGATTCCCGGGAAATGGCTCGTCATTTCCCGGGATTTGATTCATGTCATTTTCGGGAAAAAATATTAAACCTTAACCCCGACCTCCCACACCCCAGCACAGGGCAGGGGGAGGTGAGCCCGGGGCCGCGGTGACAGCATCCCGGAGCACTGCAGCACCCGAGGTTGGCGCCCTCGCCCCCCCCGCAGAGGGCGGCCCGCTCCTCCTAGATGCCCATTCACGCAACAATAGACACAAACAGGCGACCGGCCATACTGGCCTGGGCATGGAAATGCAGTGCCCAGTCCCCCCCAACCACCCCACCGCGGCCCCATCCCCCACCCCACCCCCCTGCAATGCAGGCACCCCAGGGCCCCAAAAGCGTTAGACCGGACATCCCGACGTCAGGCCAACCCACCCCACCCGGCGGCGCGGCCGGGACAGCAGAGGCCCCCCCCGCGCCAGGGGGGCCCACCGGGAGCCGGCGCGGCCCCAGTGCCGGGGCCCCAGACCCCAGCCCCCAAGCCATACAGGAAGACCAGCCAACCGACCGAGGGCCGGCACCACCCCCCAAGCACCCCGCCCACACCCCAGGACCGAAGGCAGCACCATCCAAGCCCCCACCACCATCAACCAGGACAGGCACACAGACATCACCAGAAGGTCGCCCCAGGACCCCAGCCCCAGGAGGCTACCAGCTACCCAGGCCCCCGGAGTCCCCCCCCACCCCCCCACAAAGCACATCAGGAGCAGAGCCCGCAGCCCACCACCCCCACTAAGTAATGGAGCTGAGCAGTGGGAACCAAAGAGAGTCAAATTCCTCCAATTTGTTTTTAGAAGAAGCAGACATTCTCTCTAAACTAACATGATCTACTAATAAATTTCTGTACTGAGTAATACATAGTTTATTTTTTGTCTTCCAGTTCATGAGGATCATCTTCTTAGCGATGCACAAGGCAGTAAGAACTATGTGTGATATATTTAACTCCATAATTAATTCACTGACATCACCTAAGATGCATAGTCTGGGGGAAGTTGGGATATGACAGCTAAACCATGTGGATAGATCTTCACAAATCCTCTGCCAAAATCTTGAACTGGTACACAAGACCACAGAGCGTTGTAGATGATTATCCTCTGAATTGCTTGTACAGTGGGTGCATATGTTTGAGTGTGTAAGGCCATTTGGAACATCCTTTTGTCCAGTGTAGTATGTTCTATGGAGAATCTTATATTGTACAAGTTGTACTTGGGGTCTTTTAGTCATTTTGAAGATATTTAAACATATTTCTGTCCATAAAATTTTGATCCAGGTTGACAGAAAGATCACGCTCCCATTTTGTAATTGGGAGGGAAACTGAATCATCAGTTTTTATTAATAATTTATATAATTTTGATAGCAATTTTGGGGTACAGAGGTTAAGAAATTCTGTTACCCAAGTAGGCATTTCTAGATTCAATTGATTAAGGTTAAATCTTCCCTGTAGGACGGACTTAACTTGTTGATATTCCAGAAATCTACCGTTGCCAATTCTATATTTTGATATAAGTTCTTGGAACGTGATAAATTTCCATCTTGGATAATATGTTCTAAGTTATTTATACCCTTATCACGCCATAACGGAAAATTCAGCATTTTCTTTTTCTGACAAATATCTGGATTGTCCAAATGGGTGTTAGTTTACAGGGGATGAGTGAAGACTTAGTTATTTTTAAAAATTCCCACCAGGCTGTCAGAGAGGTATTATACTAAGGACTTTATAGCAGTTATGATGTTTAATTACTGGAACTAATGAAAGGTAAATCTGAGATTTTTATTTTTCCACAAAACGCCTGTTCTAGATCCAGCCATGGGTTGTCTAATGAATTGGATTTGATCCACTTTGAAATATACTGCAATCTACTGCTTAAGAAATAGTAATAAAAGTTTGGTAATTCTAGACCTCCACTGTGTTTTGGCTTTTGTAAAGTTTTTAGCTTATTCTTGACGGTTTGTTTTTCCATAAAAATTTTGAGATGTTTGAATCTAGTGACTTGAACCAAGGAATAGAAGGTTTATTAGGGATCAATGAAAATAGATAATTAATTTTTGGTTAAAACCATCATTTTAATGGCAGCAACTCTCCCCATAAGTGATATAGGTAAACTGTTCCAACGTGTGAGATCATCCTCTATTGTTTTTAATAAGGGGATATGATTAATCGTACCAAGTCTGAGAGCCTGGCGGAAAAATTTATGCCTAAATATCTAATATTTCCTGACTTTAGTGGGGTCCTAGAGGTTCTCTGGAAATTACAATTCAGAGGCAAAAACTGTTGATTTACTCCAATTGATAGAGTAATCAGATATAGATGAGAACTTATCTATCAGTGTGATAGTCTTCAAAAGAGAGCCTTGTGAATTCCCAAGGAAAAGTAATACATCATCAGCATAAAGGCTAAGTTTATGGTCCATATTTTCAGTTTGAATCCCTTTAATATTTGCATTTTGACGGATTGCTGCTGCTAGCGGCTCAATGAAATTACAAAAAGAGAGGGAGAGAGTGGGCAGCCCTGCCTAAGTGCCCCCTCTGCAGACTGAAACTTTGTGAAATGAGATCATTTGTCCTAACACGCGCATTCGGAGAGCTGTGTAGTGTTCTGATCCAGTTTATAAAGGATGAACCGAATCCAAAATTTTTGCAGAACTGCTAGTAAGAATTTCCAATTTACCCGATCAAATGCTTTCTCTGATCTAAAGACACGATTGTCGTCTCTAATTTGTTAATAGAACAATAGTCTATTATATTATCAGTCGACGTGTATTATTGGCTGAGTGCCGACCCTTGATAAAGCCTGTTTGATCTGGATGTACAATAAATGGAGTAATACTTTCTAATCTTTTGGGCAAGGGCTTTGCAAATTATTTTAAGATCTACATTAATGAGAGAGATTGGCCTGTAGCTGGATGGGAGTGTGGGGTCTTTGCCTGGTTTAAGAAGCAGGCTAATGTTAGCAAACAGCGTTTGCTTTTGCCATCACACTGACTTGTTTTCCCTCCACCTCCTCATTTGGGAAATAAAAGGAGGAAGGATAATTGAAATACCTTGTACATGCTGACTGTGGCAATTTGTATAACAGCGTGTTACCGTGAAATTACCAGCAGCTCTGCTTCGAAAATCATCAGGTTTAACATTTAAACATTAACAAGTAATTGACACATTATTAGCAAGGCTGCATGTTACATTTATGCCAACTGCTCTTTACAAATGTGATTGTCTTACATAAAAGGAGACAAAGTTATGACACAAACAGATGGCTGTAAATCAGAAAGTCCTGTCACCACATATGAGGCTGTGGTGTTAATATGGCGTGGAAGCTACAAACTGTAAAACATGTATAGCTTATATATTATAACCTTTTGCCTTCAGGCTATGTTATTCCAGTGCAGTGTTGATGGTGATCAGTGGAGTTTAATCCAGTGTATGAAATGTTGCTAACTTTAACTGCTTTACACACACACGCACACACATATGTATATGTGTATATATGTGTGGGTGGGGGGGCATTTTGGACCCCAGTTGAAAGTAAACACACAGTAGCCTTCACCTCTTTCTGACACAACTGGCTGCTTCCCACTGTGCAAAACCTCAGTACATTCATCCAGACATCAGTACATTCATCCAGACATCAGTACATTCATCCAGACCACAAACAAAAAACCCACATTGATTTTACAGTGCAGATTAGCCTGTGTTAATCCAGTTTGCTCTAGTTTTTCTGCATTGTGTGTTATGAAACCTGCATACACCACTGCAGATATCAGAGCAGCTGCTGTTTACAAAACACCATTGAGTGAATTCCACCTGCAAGTAACCTGGACAGGTTTTCTAAATGTGTAAAGAGATTTTCATTTCTGGATCTTCCTTTTGTAATCTATAATTAATCATTTCTACAGCAACTATGAGCCTTTTTTTGGATTTACTCTCTCCCTCTTAGAGCTTATTGTGTTGTTTTAAGCCTTGCCAATATCAAATTTTCCCAGCAGCCACTTTTGCCTTTGTTTCATCCATCTATGAGAACTAGTCTCCCATTGAGACATTGCTTTAGAAGTAGATGTAAGTAGATAAAGTTTAAATGACCTCTCTCTGGACCCTGTTTTGGTGGAGGAGAGGAGAGGAGAAAAAAAAAGGGGGTGGCAGCCAGATATAAATGCATTCCATGTGGCAACTGATTTTGACCAATCATTACAATATGTATAACACTGTCTGCAGAGAGGTTTTTCTGTTTCTCAAAAACCACAAAAGAAACATTGGTTTTGCTGTGTGTTTAATACCTGTGTTCCAACCTGTGTTTCAATGCATAATGTTAAAATTTCTGCATGCTGGATGACCAAATCACAAGACTTTTACATACTCATATTGTGTTGTAATCAATGCCATATGCAGCTATTGTGAATTAACCACAAGGTGGCAGCAGAGATTGTGTTATTGTAACTGGCATCCTTCATCGTCTCTGGTTCTCCAGATAGAATTTATTTGATTCACTGTAATTGCCCACTGTGCCAAAGCTGGTATTTAGAGGATTGCTTATACTTAAAGGAGAGTTGCTCTTCTTGCTATAACAGAAAAAAATCATTGAGGAATTTTTATAGCACTTAAAGAAACACCATAGCATACACAAATAAAATTAAAGAACAATATGTGATGTTTTTTCTTTGATACTGCAGATAAGAAGTACTTTAAATAGAAAAAGAAAAAGATTATTAGAAATGAAAGCTTCCGACAAAATGTTTGCGTATGAATGTTTGCATTCATACGCCCTTAAACTTTCATTTGTGCATGAATGTGGCCGTTGTATCCAGAGAGAGCCAACAGATGCTGAGAGGAAGACCTGCATGGCCCCGTTATGGAGCAGGAGACCCAGCCCATAACCGGAGTTACACAGTAACACGAGATTCTGCTGGGTGGGAGAAGCAGCACCAAGGAGGGGGCAGAGCAACAGATTGGTGTGTGTGTGTGTGTGTGTGTGTGTGTGTGTGTGTGTGTGTGTGTGTGTGTGTGTGTGTGTGTGTGTGTGTGTGTGTGTGTGTGTGTGTGTGTGTGTGATGTGAGCCTCACCGAAAGAAAAAGAAAGCAAATTAAGGGGGCGTGTGTGTTTAGGTTAAAAAAAAGAGAGCGAGAGAGAGAGACTTACAAGTGTGAGGAGGGAGTTTTCCAAAGTTTTCAAAAGGGTGGCGCAGACTCAGTTTGCAGAGCCCTCAGCAGTAACATGCACACAGTCATGCAGGCTAGGGCGCACAAATGTGCATGTGCATGTGTATGTGTTGGTTGATGAGCAAAGGTGTTCTTGAATTGTTTGCCTTTCATTAACTTACCGGTGTTGGTCTAGTGGTGGATTCTAGCCTTGAAACAAACGTCTGGAGAAGAGAAGAGAAGAGAAGAGAAGAGAAGAGAAGAGAAGAGAAGAGAAGAGAAGAGAAGAGAAGAGAAGGAAGAGAAGAGAAGAGAAGAGAAGAGAAGAGAAGAAGAGAAGAGAAGAGAAGAGAAGAGAAGAGAAGAGAAGAGAAGAGAAGAGAAGAGCTCCTTGACCACAAAGAGAGTCAAAATGGGATAGAAGAAGCAATCAAACTGAAACTCTGAGTTGAGGCACTGGACTAAGGTGAGCCAGAGAGACAAGGAGGACAAAACAGTGGATGGACATGGGCAGAGAGCGACTCACTCTGGGATTGCTGCTGCGTTTGGGCATTCTGCTCACTGCAGTGTGTGTGTGCATTCATATTTACCTGGAGAGAGGTTGGCAGGGTACCTCAGCACCCTTGGCTTTAGGAGGTCCAACCAAATCTAATCAGAAATGGGGTCAACAGAGCAGAATGAAACAGGCCTCTGCAGAAGAAGCAGAGGAGCTGGGCAGAAGCGTTAAAAGGAGAATTTCTTATGTTCGCAAACTGAAGAAGGACAGTCTGGTTAGGAAGACGGAGGAAGACAGAGAAGGCCCCTCACCACAATGCTGCCCTTCTCTTCGACTACACAGAAAGGTATGTTTAATATACCGCTGACCTCTTGGCTCCTAATTGTTGTGTTTAAGATTGTTGTAAGATTACCTGATCCTAGATCAGTGGTGCGGAAGACAGAGAAACTCGGGAGCATTGAATTAAAGCTCAGTAAATCCCAGGAGGATGATGATGGAAGAACAGGCAGCAGAATCAATGCATGTTCAACAAGTGCCCCAGAAATGCTTTGACGTCAAAGAAGGGGGTTTGGGTTTGCCACTCAGACTTCTGGCACTACAGGACTGCCGGCATTTATTGTTTTGGGACAAGTTAGCGGGTGTAGGCCTAACACACAAATACAAATGAAACACTCTCCTAATGCATCAGCTGTAAATCTAATACAGTCAAGTCTAACAAAGGACAGTTCATGTTGTGTCTTTTGGAGCAAACATGGCTTTTCACACACTCAAACACACACATGCATAAACTCCAGAAGCTTGACCCCGTGACCCATAAAGGGTGTGCTAGCGCAGCAGCTTAACAACCCTCCACTTCCCTCCCTTTTGCTGTCTCTTAATGCATTTCATGCATTCCTCTTTGATTCATCTCTGCTCTTCACTGCTGCCTTCATGTTGTCATTTGATCTTCCCATCCATCATTCTTCCTTTTGTTCCCCTTTCACTGCCAATTTCTGTCAACCTTCCCACACACACACACACACACACACACACACACATGCGCACACACACAGGTATTCACTGTTCTTGCCCTCAATGAGCTTCTTCCTCTCCACTTTAGTTCCCCATTCTGTTACTTTGGGGTAATAAATGCTTCTTCGCCTTTGTCTTTAAATCTTTAATGACCTAAACTAGAGACAAAGGAGGACCAGCGCAAGAGTTTTAAATGCCATGAAAATCACTGCAGGGCTATCATCACATGCCTTGAGATAGGCACTTGTGCACCATCAATATTACATAGCACCATATGCTCACGCCGCCTAATTTTTAACATAGAATTTGTCTCTTAAGATGCCCTGGAGGTGCCCCGATAAAAATTTCTGTGTCATGTGCTGCTGCTATTTGGCTCTCTCTCCTCCTCCCTACCTACTCCCCATTTTTCTCCCTTTCAGCTCTCATCTCAAAGATGCGCGCTAACTCCTTTGCTCTGTCATGTTACCTTGTCCCTCTCATCCTCGTTTTGCTTTCTCATCTCTGCTGTCTGAATCACTTTAAAACTTCAGACTCACCTCCCACTTCTAAACCCATCGTTCTCTTACGTTCTCTCCTTTTCTTTAACTTCTCTCTCTCGCTCCCCTTGCTCGCACGCTGCTTTCTTCTCCCCCCTGAACATATTCATGCATCACAGATAAAAATAATGGGCTGGAAAGCTGCAGGCTGCTGTTCTGCAAGGAAGATGACAAGGACTTCTCCAGCGACCTTGATGAATAGCAATGGAAGAACTTAAGGAAATTCTCCTGTGGAAGCTCAATTATTGGAGGGCAGGATGAAAAGCACAGGCTGATGTTTCCTAGAAGCACAGAGGAAAATTACATTTTAAAACCTAATGTAACCTTAATATAACCTTTTCATATTTTTATTGTCTGTTATCCAGTTTTGGTGTTGATTATGATGACTGCAAAATAACTGTTTAGAGTATCAACATATAAGTATTATGCAAATATCTAAGCTTTACACTTACCGGAAACAGAACTGGTTTCATTCTCACTTTTATCTGCTTGTGAGCTGCTGTTAATAAAAGTAAAACCTGTTTAATGTTCTATAAAAGTAATAATTACATCTATAGTAAAGATAATTGCACTCTTATACTTCTTTATATGACTGGATGATCTTCAAGAATTACATAAAAGACGGGGACGTGACCACATCCATCTCACAGGCAACTTATGAAACCAAACGGTCGTGACCAGACGATTAATAGCATGTATTTGAGACAGTATTCAGAGCTGTAAATTAACGCTGCAGTAATGAAACTCATTCTGAGGAGAGGAACTATGATAAAGCTAGACTGAGTGTTAGGAGTTATGCTCAAATTATAAAATCTGTTAAAGAGCTGCTGAAAATGCTACAGGCTGCACAGGGGTGCAGTGGTTAACATCGTTACCTCACAGAAAGAAAGTCCTGGGTTCAAATCCACCGGGCCAGCTGGGGTGGATGCCCCAGTTCTCTTAAAGTACTCTGGCTTCATCTTGTTGTCCAAAGACATGCACGTTAGGTTAACTAGTGAACTGAACAGACATCACCTGCCTGGATAGACTCCAGCCCCCTGCTGTGACACTGAATTGGACAAGCAGTAAAGAAAATGGATGGATGGACAAACAAGGTGTCATCCAGATAATCAAAAATACATAAGATCTGGCAGTTTTTTTTAGGAGCTGCTTTGCAAAGTTGAATTGGTGAGGATTTTATATTTAAAATAAGATGAATGAAGAACGAAATAAAGTCTGCATTTAGCAATTAGGGCTAAATGATATACAGATATATGGAAATATCTGTATAAAGCTGTCTGGGCAAATCAATACAGAATGTTTTCACTTTCACATTAGCTGCGTAGCCGATGACATTTTTACTGCATACCAACAACTTAAGTGTCACCGCTTCATAAACACAGCACTCGCTGATCTGTCATCTTTGCTACACTTTGAAAATGCCAGAAGTTAAAGATTTTCAGCTTTGAGGCATTTTCTGAGCAAGATGAAGCAAGGAGTCATTAGAAAAGGCAAATCTCGTTTTAAAGCTCATTCAAGGGGGGTGGGGGGTGGTAGGAAAGGTTGCTTACTTGAATAACAGACTGTTGATGACAAATTCTGTCTCCCTTAATAAACTGTGCATGTATGAGTGTGGATGAGAGAGAGAGCCCCTGGGTCTGTTTTATAACCAATCTAAAGGAAATGTAATCTCTTGGCCGTCAGACATCCACATTAAAAAACCCGCATGTGCATCTTCTTAAATCATTTTCCTTGTGCAGGCTTTCTTCCCCACTGGGAAAAGAGTAGAGGGGTGAGTTGGTAAATTATAGAGAGACATAAAAATGTGTTGGACAAAAACAACAGCAGCAGCAGGGTTGGAGAGAGAAGCACAGAAAACCAGTGTCTGAATGGCAGAGTGCTGTCACTTTAACACACTTACGGAGATAGCAATGTTACGTATCCCATGTCTTGAAAAGGGCTAAAGAGAGAATGAAAGAGGAAAGCAAACACGACAGGCTCTGATGACTCAGCCTCCTGACTTTAACAGCAATAAACAGACTGCTGGCCTTTTCTCACAATGACGCACATACAAAATGCATAACCTACACACTCCAACGCACTTCCATCTCTCAAGCTGAAATGCTGGCGGCTTGCAAAGTCACGAGAAGTCACCATATTATATATGCTAATTTAAGCAACTATTGTTCCTATGCTGATTCTGCTGCCACTCAACAATGTATAGTGTTATCATAATTAGGTTGGAAGGTTTCTGACAAAACGTGTACAATTACACAGCTCTGGACAACAGGTGTAACAGGTGTAATGGTGACTGTGGCCACCATCCCAGTTTTATTCTGTAACTGGCAGAATGAGGGGGTAGTATGATGATATAATGTCATACACTATATGGACAAAAGTACTGGATCACACATTACACATACAGGAGCTGTTCAGCCATGAAAGCCAAGGCCATGAACTTCCCGGGCACAGTTTTGTGCTGATGTTGATGCCAGAGGAAGTGCTGAGATTCCTAAAAGCTTGCCATTTTGTAACACCACTTACAATGGGAATATTTAGGAGGGAAGAAATTTCACAAACTGACTTGTTGCAATGGTGGCATCCCATTACAGCGCCATGCTCAAGCTTGAGAATGACTTTACAAATGTTTGTAAAGGCAGAATGCATGGCTAGGTGCTTGATTTTATAAATCTGTGGCAATGGGACTGAAAACACCTGAAGATTAACATGCGTGGCCCAATGCTTTTGTCCACAGTTGTGGATGTCAGTGTCAATGTTTATCTATGCCTCTGTGTTGGCCCATATTAGACTTTTGACCTGCCCAGTGCATACTCATCCTGTTACTCAGTGTCAGCCTAAGGCCTTCTGTAAGTACCTGCAAAAATGAGGGTGGGCTGTTTGGCTTTTGTTTTCCACAATATCTGCATATGTTAAATCCAGAAGATGAAACACATGAATGTGTGATTTTTTCTTTTGATAGACACCACACAAGCATTCTGTCTTTGCATGTAACAGCTCAGGCGCACTACTAGTGAACAACGTGTTAATTCTGTCTTTGCTGTACATAAATAAATGTACAGTATAGTCAACAGTACAATGATAAATGTAGACTGTCTGCCCATCTCAGGATTCTTCCTGCCAAGGAGTGATGTTGTGGTGAATCTTTTTTTTTTATTAGTGAAAGTGTACAAGCATAAAAATATGTTTGTATGTTATATAGAAATGTTAATACAGTCACACTGACAATATCAAGTTTTCAGTTGTGTCACATTAAGACACTTCATACTGAGGAAAATGGATAATTAAATAGAATTTATACAAATACAAAGTGTATACTTGCCATTATTTTTGGTCGTCTGCACTCTGCTTAGAAAGCCTTTAAGCTCAGTGGCAACAACAGGACGCATCATATTCATAACTCTTGATACAATGAAGCAGTTTCAGTCAACAACTTTGCTATGCGGCGAGGGGAAGAAATCTGTGCTTAGAGCAACTTTCATTGATTTAAGCCCATACTTTCTACTCAGTCCAAATGCTTCCTGTCAAAACAAAAAGCGATTATTAATTGTTATTACTCTCTGTAGTGCAACTCTCACCATCACCTAACATTGAAAGAAGTCAAAAACATCTCAAAAATCATATAGAAACAGACTATACATCATAAATTGCCACAAGTACAGGAAGTCACTTCATATCCATCTTCTCAGGTCTCCGTTCCCTACCCGCTTTGTCCCATTTCACAGTGTGAATGTATTTTGAGAGTGTGGGAACTGTAAAGCTTTTATACGGGAATTCTGTGGCGGCATCATTCAGCCGCTGCTCGTAGATAAGCCAGCTGCCATTCACATGTCAAACACACTGAACCTCAAAGCCCACAGGCAGGCTGTAAATACAGTAGATCATGAGCGAACACCATGGATTCGCTTTTCATTTTAGAAGACTTTATACTATGAAATACAATAACATCCAGCAAAAATTATCATCCAGTGACAGATTATATTACCAATGCATCTGTCTTTTATCTATTTTTATATTAGGGGACTGCTCAAACTCTCAACTGAAAACAACAGACAAATTCTCCAAATTCTAATTCCTATTGTCTGCAGCCTAGAGTCAAAATGAATCCATTTACAAATGCAAGAGACAATAAACAGTGATAAACATATCAGTCTTTTCTGGCACGAGTAATTCAAACCACTAAAACCATTAATGAAAGATGATCAAAAATACAAACTAGAAGCTTGTATGTTGCCTGTGGGGATAGAATAAACACTATTAGGCTTTAAAACTTTTGATTAGAATATTTAAAGAATAACCAACAAGCCAAAGAGTCTCCAGTTTTATTCAAATGATTCTTTTAATTAGCTGAGACACAAATTCATCTATTTGCAAAGCAATTTTTAATTACTTTTGTTCAAATGGGTGACAGCTCCATTGTCAATAAAGACCATGTTCTTCAGCATTGATTATTTCAGTTTTAGGATAAAGCGAGAACAGAAAATGCAGTCCTGCTCTAACCTCTGCCAGGCAGTATCAGGCCCCGCCAGAATTTCTAAAGCAGAAACCCGATGACCCTCCTCGTGTCTCGGAAAACCAAAAGACCTGGCTCAGCAACAAGAGAATGAGGAAAGGGACTGTTGAAAAGAAAGAGAGAGGTTGACTTCTGTAATCCCAAAGGTGTGACTCGAGTCAGGTCACAGCCACCCTTAAGCACCAGCTGAGACTTCTGGGGAACCAGGGAGTCACAAGAACTCAAGTGCTGGTACATCACCTGCCTGGTCTTGAGCTAAAAATTCCATATCCATTAGCAACAATGTATGCTGCAGTTGAACTATTTATAACCCGATGTGAACTCCACAAAACCAGCCATTTAAAGACTGAATTTGTAACACAGGAGCTTAAAAAAATTTGCTTAGTCACTGTATATTTTCTTCTCTTTAGTAAGAGAGGTTTATTTCTGTCTTCAGTCACTCAAGCGACTGAAATGTAAATACAGAGCTAGTCTGGTACACCCACCAGAAATAAATAGAAATATAGACAAAAGCATTGCAAAGCCGGTGTGCAAAGCCTGCACAGTCTAAGAAGGTTTAAAGGACCATACCGGTCATGCTTGGTATGTTTTTAGCGCGTTTGCTACAAACTCCATTGCATTACATCACAGTGTACTCCATTAAAGTGAGCATCGAGTCTGCATCACTTTTAAAAATAACACATTTGCCACACGATTCTGCACACGAACTGTGCATAAATAATGCAGCGAATAAAGGTTATGCACACACTATTTTCACCTAGAGTCACTCCACAAAGCAACCAGACCCCTTCCCATTTTGCACACTTTAGTATACTGTGGATTTAATTACAAATGGATCAAACTGGCATGTTTTTCCATCAGTTTACATTCAGTAACCCGTGAACGCATCTGAATCACGCAAGTCAGGCAAGATTGTGAAGCCAAGGCAAATGAATGCAAACAAATGGCTCCAAACAATAAACTCCACAGAAAGCATGCAGGATTTGCTGTCAAACAGATGAAACTTGCAAGCATGCTAGTATAGTGTTTTAGGATTGCATTGGCCACATTGAGTGCAAAACCTGCTTCCTGTAAATGATCGTTCTTAGGCAACAGCAGGAGCAGGGTTATCCACTTTTACAGCAGGATCACAAGCACCTCACAAGCAGGCTGCATAGCCAGGTATGCAGTAACTGCAGGCAGAAGAAATCAGAAAAAGGCAGTAAACATGTTTAGACATACAGACCATTTGATTTTCTAAACGTTTGGATCATTTCACTGCAGTGACATTGCAGTGGATATTATGCAGATATTACCATCTACCCTGGAGAAATAAACAGCTCTAGACAGGCACTTAGCTTTATTTTCTCTGTATGAGATTAGTATCCAAGTCCAACCAAAAGAAAACAAGCTGCCGGGGGGGTCGTGCCAAGTTATGTAGGGGAGAGCACAAAGGGACCTTTCAGATAATCAATCATCCATTTTCTTCAAAGTTTACAGAAATATGACTATTTCATTTTCATGACCAAGAACTTTTTTAGGGGGGGTGTTAACCATGAGAAACACTAAGAACACATAGTCGTGGTGGAGCCAAGAATATATTTATACTCTTTTTAGTTGTCAGACTTTTGAGATAACAGCTGGGAGCCTTGAATCTCAACTTGTAAATGTGCTACTCTGTACAAACCCAACCTCAAACCACATGTTGCTGGAGGAAAATCACAAGCTACTCAGTGCACTTTGTATTACAGTGAGTCTGCTGTGTGAGCTAGCTGCCATCACACAAAGACACCCACTTTGGGGGGGGGGGTTCAGTGTCAGACTGTCAAGTCCATCGTCTTGAGCGCACAATACTGCCTTCAGACTTGTCTGGAACATTCCAGAAAGTTCTCAGCCTCCATCCAAGCTGATATGAATAAGTGCATTGACCTCTGAAACTGGACACCCTCACTCCCAAATTTTGCTACTCACCTTCAGTGCCCATCTATAAACACATGCACAATGAATGAATGCTGCTTTCAAGCTAACAGTGCTTAGAGTGTCAGCAAGAAAGCCTCAGGCTTGTTAATGAAGCTGAAATTTCAGTAACATCATGCTTAAATGCATCTGGTTGCAAAGACAACAGATACCACTTAGCCACAAAAGCAACAGAGAAGGCCAATGAACCTTAGGAACGATCATTTAAAGAGCCCACAGTTGCTTCAAGACTCCTTTAAAACGGTGTTTGGACAGGATATTTCTGCCTGTAAGTCTTTCACTCTGTAACAGTGAATCATTTCAGCATAAAAAAGACACCTAACTCAAGGGATGAACCAGAGCTGCGTCTGCACATATGCAACAGGCAGCTTAGCAAAGAAACAATCTTAAATTGTTTTAAGCACTTTGTTACTAGCAGCCTGTTGCAGAATTGCAAAGTCTTTCTATTTCATTAGCTGAATCTATCAAAAATGTCAAAGTTAGTATTGTCTGACAGACATAAAATAGCATTTTTACACCAACAAGCTGATTCCCAAAGAGCTATTAACTAAATACTTGGCATATCTCAGCATGATGTGCAGTGTGTCCTTAAAAAAGAACTGTGGAAACTGTGCAAGTGGAGAACAAAAGAAGGGGCAGGCAGATGAAGGCAGGCAGATGAAGGCAGGCAGATGAAGGCAGACAGATGAAGGCAGAACCTGAGCGATGCATCTGAACCTTCAGTTGATCCATCTACTGTTCACCAAAGCCTCATTAGAACTGTGTCAGTAGAACGGTGCTTGTGAAAAAGCCATTCTCAAAAAGATGGCTTTTGATCCCAAACGCACTACCAATGCAGTAACCGCATACCTGGATAGAAAACACACAATGGGACCCTATCAGTCATCTGTTGACCTCCCCAGAATCGGGACCTCTACATTATTGAAGCAGTGTGGTATCATCTTGACAGAGAATAGAAGAAATGAGGGGTGACTCAAGACGTTTGCCCAGTAGTGTATGACATATAGCTAAGATACGCACCCCCTTGCCATCTTTTTCAATTTCTGTAACATAATAATTTACATGAAAGACACAAGCAGACAAAAAGACAAAAAGGGAAGAAAGAAAATGAGAACTAGCCAAGAGTGGAAACTGCTGCCTCCCTGTGTCTGTCTGACTGTCAGTCTGCCTGTTTTTTTCAGCTCCATCTTAGGAAGAAAGTGTCATATGGTGCTCAGCATGCTCCCTCTGCTCTTCCCAACTAGACATCAAACACAAATCTCATATCTAGGATATTGTCCAGGAAGCTCGCCTCTCACACACACATGCACACACAAGAGATTCTAACTGCAAACAATAAGGCCCCATCTGTCTCCTAAGATGCTGGCCAAGAGGGCCCAATTCAAACACAACATGATCGAAACAGAAGACACGGTATTTTCAGCAGTGTCAGTCTTTTTTTCTTTTTTTTTCCTGTCAAAGTTGCAACTATGTGAAATAGCTGCATAAAAAATATTGAGGTCCATGCTGCAATGGGGGCACCTATAGCTCAGCGTGTTTATGAATCCATGCATGAGTGAAGTCACCATGATGTGACTGGAAGGCGTTTCCAAGGCAACAGCCAGTTCTATTGGGATATAAGTTAATGGCACGTGTCATGACAAGCCAAAGGACTGCACAAACCACACACAGGTCTCAAATGTGTGCGCCTGCGTGCATGTGTGCACGTGAAAGAGGAAGGATGGTGTTCAGATTTTTTCCTGATAAGAGCAGCTTGTTAGCCTGCTGGATGTGCTGACTGTTGACTGGAAACCACAAATGGCTGATAGGAATCTATCAAAAGAAGTCAGACACCGCTGCCTTTCCTTTCCTTAACAACCACCGCGGCTTTGTAAAACACTGGGCTTAATGACAGAGCGACATGCTCTTGTTGTGGAGTGTCTCGCTTTATCCTTACTTATCCTCAGTGTTGCTAATATTGAGCTGAAAATGGTCAACAATCACAACAGCGTTCTTGATATGTTTTTCAGGCTTGTTGCCTGCCACTTAAAGGAAAATATCCTGTCCTTTTTATGACTTGATGAATTGATGCTTTATTCAACTAATTAAGTTTCATTTCTGTCATTTGGCCTCCTGCTATGTTATTTCTCCATATCCAGTGCAGTGTGTTAGTGATGCATTGGTAAAAATGAAAATGCAGCTCTTCACTAGCAAAACACTTAAGTACCGCTTTGATTTAAACTAGATGGACACAAAATGCTTCTGCCATGTAGCTGATGACAAATTGCAGAGTCAAAATGGACGTGTGCCGGTATTCAGTCAGCTTTGATCTACAGCACGTGGGCAGATAATTCTGCTGCCAGCAGCATTATCTGTGATGTAATACTGTGTCAAGCATAAATGCAAAACCTCAAAGTCAAATATTATTGAGAAGATGAAATGCTAATTTTCTGAGACCGTGTGCATTGTCTTCCAGTTTGGTCTCTTGCGCTCTCTCTCACCCACACAATTCTTACAATCTCTCTTTTACAGTAAATGCGTTCCAGATGTGGGTTTCATAGACCTCTGCTGCAAATGAGAAAGGAGATAGCAGGACGATCTTCATCTTCCCTCCTCACCATCTGTGCCTCAGCCTCCAATTTCTTGCTTTCTCTTCTTCACTCATACAAACACTTTCCTTCAACCCTCCTCCTCATGTAGCCCTCCACTCCTCTGCGGGCTTCCTCTGCCTTCGAGATGAAGGCTCGAGTCTTCTGAGATTACTGCCTTTATTAAAAAAGATCAGTGTAATCCTCCACTTTAATTCTGTTATACCCTCCCTGTCTTTCACTGTACGCTGGCAGTGAGCTGGAATTGGCCGATGAGCTGGGCCTGCCAGAGGAATAGAGATGACACTGCAGGAAGTAGAGACGGCTGTATATGGTCTATATCCAAGTCTCACAATATCCCAGATTAGTCAGAATGATAGAGCTTAGTAAGGATCATTCTTTGAGATTATCCTCTATATACCATGCAGAACAGTCACGTTGTATTGAAAGACTATCAGTTCTGTAAATAGATGCCTGATTTTGCTCTTAATATAATAATTTTGTCTGTCTCTTTCTTCTGCTATTTTAAGTAACAAGTATATAGCATGGGTACTCTATGGAATCTGAGCTGACCATTACATCAAAGGCAGCAATACACATAAGATAGCCAGAGTTTAACAGTGGAACTCTCATTGGCTTAATCTTAACTCACAACCACCACACTGGATCTGCTAATTTACATATTTACCATCTATAACCATGTGATCACAATGATATACACAGTCCATTTGTTTCATTTTAATTAGTATGAACAGTATTGCTGTGTATGGAAGACACTAAGAGTTCATTCTTCTTTATTATGTAGCAAATGTCAAGGTGCAGTGCTGTGAAAAAGTACCAATTACTGCCAGATCTGTGGAATCAAGAAAACACTTAAACAGGACCGATCTGACAAAGTAGGCCAAAAGATCTCAAAAAGCAACACAGAATCTGCCATAATCTAAAGAAACAGCTGAGAAACAAAGTCACTGATATCTGTCAGTCTGGAAAGGTTACAAAACCATTTTCTAAGGCTTTGGGACTCCAGTGAACCACGGTGAGAGCCATTATCCACAAATGGAGAAAACTTGGAACAGTGGTAAACCTTCCCAGAAGTGGCCAGTCTATCAAAATTACTCCAAGAGCACAGTGACTCACCCAGGATGTCACAGAAGACCCCAGAACAACATCTAAAGAACTGCAGGCCTCACTTGCCTCAGTTAAGCCCAGAGTTCATGATTCAACAATAAGAAAGAGACTGGGCAAAAATGGCATCCATGGGAGAGTTCCAAGGAGAAAACTACTGCTGACCAACAAGAACACAAAGGCTCGACTCTCACTTGCCAAAAAACGTCTTGATGATCCCCAAGACTTCTGGGAAAATATTCTGTGGCAAGACAAAAGCGGAACTTTTTGGAAGGTTTGAGTCCCATTGCATCTGGTGTAAAATTAACACAGCATTTCATAAAATGAACATCAGATGAACAGTCAAACACGGTGGTGGTAGTGTGATGGTCTGGGGCTGCTTTGCTGTTTAGGGACCTTGACAACCTCCTGTAATTGATGGAACCATGAATTCTGCTCTCTACCAGAAAATCCTGAAGGAGAATGTCTGTCCATCAGTTCAATGCCATGAAGCTCAAACACACTCTTGTTATGCAGCACGACAAGGATCCAAAACACACCAACAAGGCCACCTCTGAATGGCTCAAAACAAACAAACAAACAAACAAATGAAAAAAAAACCTAAATGAAGGCTTTGGAGCAGCCTAGTAAAAGTCTGGACATATATGATTGAGATGTTTTGGCATGCCCTCAAACAAGCTGTTCCTGCTCAAAAACCCTCCAGTGTGGTTGAATTAAAAGAAAATCTGCAAAGACTGGGCCAAAATTCCTCCACAGCAATTTGAAAGACTCAAACCAGCTATTAGGTTTAATTACTTTTTCATATAGGGCCAAGTTAGGCTTGGATAGCTTATTTCCCTTAATAAATAAAATCATCATTTAAAAACTGCATTTTGTATTTACTTGGGTTATCTTTGTCTAATATTATTATTTATTTATTTATTTATTTTTGATGATCTGAAACATGTAAATATGCAATAACATAAGAAATCAGGAAAGGGGCAAAGACTTTTTCACATTACTATCACTGTCTCATAAATACTAGTGAAGTCATGTATTATGTAGGTTTGTTGGTCTACAGTAGAAACTCTGCTGTTTTTAATTATGCAGATTTTGTTTTCAAAGCAATAAAAGCCTTTTCTTGTGATACGTTTTGCATTGCACCAAGGTTCACAGCTCCACAGTTAAAAATCTGAATCTTTCCGCATTTTCCCTGAATCACATTAGCACAAGCCTCTGGGATGTGAATCTCAGATATGATCTCACACCTGGGTTCATCGCCCACTTGAAAACGGAGGGAGGTTGATGTGAATCAGCCACCAGCTGTTTCATTGAACCGCAACTTCTCCGTCTGCCCATTTGCCCATTTTACATCCTGACCTTCGTTTGGCATTGGATGCTGTTGAGTTTTTGTCCAAGCTGTCAGGAAAATACACCTTGTCAAAGACCATTTTTGTACTTTAGGACAGTTCATAGTGTTAAAAAACATTCCACATGCTGTTGAACTAAAAGCTTTGACCTCCTAACTGTACAGCCTGGTGGTATTTTTCTGAAGTGTCTGGACTCTGATGAGAGCAATTGCTGAAAATGAGCAGCAGGTCTGACACTCAGCCACCCTGGCAGTTTACCAGTGGATAGTATTGACTTGGCAGCATTTCCTCTGACACCTTATGTTTTCCAAATAGGCAGACCCAACTCACCTGTGGCTTGGTCCTGCATGACATTTGATATACTAATGAGAATTTGTTTACTCAAGCAGCAATTGTGCCATACAATTTATTCTTAGTGTAACACACAAAAAAGGACATGTAACTCATCCATTTTTATTTCTTTTTCCTTTTGTGTGTTTACCTCCCTCTTCTCCATTCTTCTTTCCCACCTTCAGACAATCCTGTCTTGCTTTATCCAGTCATCTCTTGTTCATCCATCCATCCTGTTATCCCTGAGGGATTATTCATGCTTGGCCTGGCTGCTCACACCTCTCTCACACCCAGGCTGAGAGGCACAGATCCAATAACACACCCAACTCTATACAGGCTGTGGAGAAGGGCAAATTCCACATTTGGTTGATTTTTTTATTTTTTTTTAATGCTGAAGGAAGGAAAGGAAAAACCCCTCAAATTTTAATGCTGCTAATATTTACAGTGCTGTGAAAAAGTATTTGCCCGCTTCCTGATTTCTTAGTTTGTGCATTTATTTACCCAATGCTTCAGCTTATCCATAAAATTTTAAAATTAGGCAAAGATAACCCAAGTAAAAACAAAATGCAGTTTTTAAACGATGATTTCATTTATTAAGGGAAGAAAGTTATCCAAACCTACCTGGCACTATGTGGAAAACTAACGGCCTCTAAACCTAATAACTGGCTGTGCCACCTTTGGTAGCAAGAACTGCAATTAAGTGTTTGTGATAACTGGCAGTGAGTCTTTCAGATGGCTGTGGAGGAATTTTGGCCCACTCTCCATAGCAGAATTGTTGTAATTCAGCCACAATGGAAGGTTTTTGAGCATGAATGTCCTATTAAAGGTCATGCCAAAGTATCTTAATCAGGCTTTGACTAGGTTAGAGGTGGACTTGCTGATGTGTTTTGGATCACTGTCCGCTGCATAACCTGAGTGCGCTTGAGCTTCAGGGCATGAACTGATAGCTGGACTTTCTCCTTCTGGATTTTCTGGTAAAGAGCAGAATTCTTGGTTCTATCAGTAACAGCAAGTCATCCTGAAGAGGCAAAGCAGCCCCAGACCATCACACTACCACCACCGTGTTTGACTGTTGGTCTGATGTTCTTTTTTATGAAATGCTATTCCAGATGTAACGGGATGCAAATTTTCCATACCAGGGTTTGGTTTTCCTCCCTGCCGGGCAAACGTGGAGTTTTATCTGAACATTTTCTGGCATTTTGTGTTGAGAAAATCAAAAATGAACAATAAAGTGTGAAAGAAGCTGTGTGTTTGCTGCATATACTGTATATTTTAGTTCTGACTTCAAGGATCATCATAATGTTTTGTTTGTGTAGAAGCGTCCAAACTTCAGCTGGATTTTTTAGCACTTCAGTTGAGCTGATACTTCTGCTTGTCTCAGCATTTGCACTTCAGCTTCATTCTTCTCCCTAAGCTTAAACTGAAGCACATTTCAGCACTTCTTCCAGTATTTCATTGGGAGTTTAATTGAGGTGATACTTCAATTTAACTGAGCTCTCACACCTAAATTGACACGCAGTCTCTGTCATCATTTGTATTTAATGTCATATATACTTCTTTATTCCAATTTCAGCTGCCACACATTTTGAGAAATTTGACCATTCCATATTTTCGCATTAACACATTCAGCGGCGAGCCTACATGCATTTCCTCCAGAAAGCTTTAGAGTTCCTGCCGTCATTCCACCGGTAAAGTTTGGCTGACACACTTGAACTGACACTAATTTCTTTCAGCTCCTCCAGTCTAACTCACCCTTCAACCTTAATTCATCACTTACACTTACACAGACATTTCCACTCATTTCAGTGCTTGAGGGTAAAACTGAATCTTTAAGTGTTTTCAGCACTTCCAATTCACCTGATGCTTCAACCTCACTCAGTACACACACTTAATCTGACACTGTAATTGTATTTTGGCTGCTGCTTTCCTCAACAGATATGCTTTTTCAAATGTTCGTGTGCAGTTGTTCGGCAGTTTAATGAACCCACTGTAGTTTAATTAATTCCCACTGACCATGTCATTCATGTAAAGGCAACGACCCTAAACGATCTTGCCGAATACAATGTCTAATTTTGCAGGATTAAGGCTGCACAGTTGATGAGTGATGTTCTGTGCGTCTACCAGTGTTGTCCCTTAGGTGCTGATGACTTGTTGTTGCTTGACTGAACACATAGTTTAACACTAATCGCATCACTGCTCAGCAATAATCACTGGTTAGGAAAAAAAACTCCTGATAGGTATGCATAGCATAAACACACGCAGTCTCTAACTTGCACTTTTTAAACCTGTTGTTGCATAAAGGGAATTTATGCAGTGTGAATTTAATTTCACATTAAGGGAAAAATCATTTCAACTTTAGAGGAAAGTACAGACACACTAGATTTAAAGTTGCTTTGTGCAAGTCAGTCTGACAACTCCAGGTCAACGCTGCCACAAAGTCTTAAAGTAGACTGGAAATTATTGATGCACATCTCCTGCCTTGACAAACGCTTCCAAATATTTCCATTTCTTCTCTACTGTAAAATGTTGAGTTGTGCTCGCGTGAGTGCTTTGGAAGCTCCCATTGTCCTTTTACTTTTCCATCCCTATTCAACCGCAGCGTACAGCACATACTGCAACCTCCCAGAGAGTTCATTGTCCCAGATATCTGCCCTCTGATCAGTAGCCCAGTCCCAACCTGTACCAACCGGGTGATGTATGGGGCCTGACAGCTGAGTTGTTCAGGGAGGACCGGGTAAGGAGATGAAAAGGGCAGCTCACAGACAAAGAGCTCTGGGAGTCCCCAGGATGCAGAAAGGTAGATGTTATTTGTACACGTGTAAATGTGCTTCAGATGCAGTTTCTCTGTCTCTATAAAACCTCACTGGCTTCAGTACTGCAGTTTAGGAACAATGTTGATTAGAAGTGGCATTTTATTTTCTTCTTTTTGTCAGGGACCGTTTGTCAGGCTGGGGGGTGTGCCAGAGAGATTTTTGCTTTGTGGCCTGAATCAAAATTTTATGGAGGGAATTGAACAACAAATACTCCAGAGCTTCAGTCAGAGCTGAAAATCAAAAGAAAGACACCATAATTAATATTAACACTCATAGCTTCTGATATTAAATAAGCATAGAACCTGAAGCATATTTCCAATGATGTTTTGTCTTCAGGTAAAGATCACAAATAAAACAGTCTGTGTTCAAGACACTTCAGAGTTGTTAATTGATCTCTGCTTTACCAGTGGTTTAATCTCAGTATGACAACCTACCTTGACTTTCCAAAACTTCAACCTGTCACTCATAATTGCTACTGTAGCCATCAAAGCTATCTCATAATGCGCAATAAAATCTGTCAGCCAATGATTTCTTCCATGACTGGGATCCATTCACATTATGAAGATTTTAAAAACAATACTTTGAAAAAACATGTAAATTATGTAAATCCATCACATACAGTAGCTATTACTTGGAAAATATAGTTCTCTCTATTTTTAAATAATAATTTCGCGTTATTGCATTTTTCTTTATCTGAGTGGAAATGTTAACATGTGGACAATTTTAGGGATGGATATGGTTAGCGGCAATACTCAGTAAGGCCGTGGCATTTTAGTGATGCTCGGTTGATCCGATGGGGCCCAAAGTGTGCCAAAAAATAATATATCCCCCACACCGTTACACCACCAGCAGCAGCCTGACCCTTTAATACAAAGCAGGATGGATCCTTGCTTTCATGTTATTTATACCAAATTCTGACCCTACCATCTGGATATCACAGCAGAAATCGAGACTCATCTAAACAGGCAACATTTTTCCAATCTTCTATTGTCCAATTTTGGTGGACCCGCGATCTGTAGCCTCAGTTTCCTGTTTTTAGTTTTCCCCAATTCTGATGCTCAGTTTAAACTTCAGCAAGTTGTTTTGACCATGTCTACGTGCCTAAATACACTGAGCTGTTGCTATGTGACTGGCTCATTAGATATTTGCGTTAACAAGCGGTCAAACTGTTGTACCTAACAAAGCGGCCGGTGAGAGTATATGGGTACTGAGTGTCTTTTCAACTATGTTGATTAAGCCAGAGACAGAGAACAGCAGAAAGAGGGAAAGAAAACAGACAATCAATGCAGCAGCAGGATGTTAGAAAAAGAAAGGATAAACAGGCAATGAAAGGAGAAACAGGATGTTTGATGACAGAGAGAGAAAAGAAAATAGAAGCCAAGGTGTGAAAGGAGCCAGAGAGACGAAGGGAAGAGTTGAGGCAAGGCAAGCATTCAGATGTTTTGACACTCTGCAAATCGATTGAAGGCTGAATGCCAAACACCGACTAGTGTCGTGTGGATCAAGTTCTGCAGCCATTAAAGCAACAGCAGATTTTGTGTGTGTGTTGGCAGGTCTAGGATCTGCCTCACTGGAGAAGAAAATAACACATATGGTGCTGTCAGATAATGTATTAGCAGAGTGCTGTGAGTTTATGCAAAGGCCAATAAGAAGTCAAGGAAAAGAACTATACTGTTTAGACTATACGTTTTTTTGTATACATGTATGCACTAGTGTGTGTACATGTGCAATGAGGATGAAAACACAGTTATTGAAAATGCTCCACTAGATAAAGTTTAATGTCTTAGCTATGAAGCCCTTTTTACTGAGCTAACAGTAACCATGAGAAGAGGGAAAAAAGACACGGAATTGTGAAAACAACCACGTGTCCACAAGAACAAACCTAAACATGAGTTTTTTTAGCAAAGCCAAACTGATCTAATTTGCACATTCATGGGAAATGATTAAATAAGCTGCAGTGCCCATACACTGGAGCGCCCTAGGCAGGGACTTGCACTCATAAAATAACAGCAGATAATTTATTCTAGGGCTGCTAATGAACACTTGGCCGTGGTGTTTGACCCAAGAAATGATTGTACGAGCAGCAAATACATCATCACAGCTCTGTCTGCATCCCTCTCTGTCTGTACTGCCTACTCTTCATCTCGCCTCTAATCATAAACAGGCGCATTCCTGTAGAACTGAAGCAGGGTTTAAAGCTGGGTTCTGCCACGTTTCAGGAATGCAGCACAGAGCTGCTAAAGTCAGCTGATGAAGGGATTTATGATCTTATATTTCCACTCTCAAACACAGCTGAACTTTCTACAGTAGATTTTTTTTAATCTGTACCTTCCAGCACAGGATGCACACAAGTAAATAGGCTAGCAGTCCACATTTTACTAAAATAACAACTGAAATGAACTTTAGTAGTTTGTCACTAACATGTGTGTGTGTGTGTGTGTGTGTGTGTGTGTGCGTGTGTGTGTGAGTGTGTGTGTGTGTGTGTGTGTGTGTGTGTGTTGGGGGGGGGGGGGGGGGGGGGGTGTTCCTCACAGCACACTGTGACCTAATTCCATCAGTGGCTATACACAAGAGGGTTATAATACCTGAAAGAATAAAGCTGTCTTCATTGTTGTCCTTGCACTGGATTTCTTGTGAGTGGCCTACTTTGAAGTTAGTGAGTTTCTTATTTTAATGTTACTTTTTTTGTGACTGAATATGTATGTATGTGTTCCCCTATTCAGACTCCACGGTGGCATATAGACCTGGAGCCCTGGGCCAGTGAGAGTCAGTCACTGGAGGATGAAGCTAAAAGGTTCCTCAGCTACATCACAACTCCACAAGTGAGCATTTTTTTTTACTATTTCATTGTACCTACATTTATTTGTATTTATTTGTTTTAGTTCAAGTATTTAAAATGTCAACTAACCACAACATTAAAACCATTGACAGGTTAAGCCTATAAGATCATTCATGTCATAATGCTGGGAAACAGTTGGGCTAGAACACGTTAATGTATGCAATAAAAAAGTACAGTATATATACCATATGAACAAGGATTAAATTTGATAACTTAAAAAGGCTGCAAAACAAAAGTGTTTTATAGAAATTTGTATCAATTAGCTAAATTACATGCTGCAACTACTGTATTCCTTAAAACTACAACCTTCAAATTAAGCAAATAAAGCTAAAAATACAAATTAGTAAGCTTTAGAAAAGCTGGCAGACCTATTTAGACTGAGGCTAGCCATTTCCCATCTGTATGTTGCATTATGCTCATTGTGTTCTGGTTCAAGCTTTTCACTTGTAGACAGTATCTTGACACTGCAGTGTTTGGATGTATTACGGGTGGGCAGGATTCTGAGTACAGGGAGCTGGTGAGGAGTTTTGTGGAGTGGTCTGGCAGGAATCACCTCCTTCTGAATGCCAGCAAGACAAAAGAGATGGTGGTTGACTTCCACAAGAAAAAAACAGTGACAAGTCCCATTAACATCATGGGTGAGGAGGTGGAAACAGTGGACAGCTCCATGGTACTTGGGTATTCACCTGAATGACTGAATGCTGTGTACAAGAAGGGGATGAGCAGACTCTACTCTCTGAGGAAGCTCAGATCCTTTAATGTGTGCAGCAAGATGTTGGAGATCTTCTGTGGTAGCTAGTGCCATCTACCTTGCTGTTGTCTACTGGGCCAGGGGGACAGCATCAGTGCCAGCGGGATCAACAAACTGATTCATAAAGCTGGAACCATCACTGGCCAGAAACTGGAGGCATTTGAGTCAGTGAGGGACCGGAGCTCACTGAACAAACTGCTTTCCATCATGGACAACCCACCTCATCCGCTCCACTCCACACTACTGAGGCAGCAAAGCTCCTTCTCCTTCAGACTGATTCAACCCGGCTGCCATAAAGAATGCTTCATGAAATCCTCTATATAAAACTATATAATAACGGAATGCTTGTTATTCTACAGGCAGGTGAACACACCTGACAGGCACAGGAGTTCACATACATATTTCTGAATTAAATCTTGTAACTTCTCAGATTCATAGAGTACATATTATTTATTAATGCAATTTTCACATCTTTCTTGCACTGTCAGACTTACTATTACTTTTCTTTAACTAATTTCATTATTTTCTTGTTTTTTTAGCACTGTTGTATATCTAAAATTATTTTGCACTACCCCATAGTATAAGGCCCTCACTATGTACCTGTGGCACTTTTACTTTAACTTTATTACTTATTAATTGTAGACTATGTTGTGGGATCAATAAAGTAAAAAAACAAAACAAAAAAAACACTGAAAGCAGTGGTGCACTGTTGGGGCAAGCAAGGCAAGGCAATCAGTACTTGCCCGTAACTGAACACCACTGCTTTTTGTGTTTTTGGGTTTTTTTTTTGTTTTTTTGTTTTTTGTTTTTTTGTTTTTTGTTTTTTGTTTTTTTTTTGGGGGGGGGGGGGGGGGGGCGTAGCATTGTGTGGAAGCAGAGCCAGCGATAGTCACAGAAAAAAGTGCAACTTGAAGAAGTTTTTAATGCATCTATTCTTGCCATGTCCAGAATGGCAAAAGCTATTAATTCAACAGGATCAACATGATTTTTATAGACTATGATGCATATTGTTCCTTATGACACTCATAGGGAATATTTTTTTTATTTTTAGTAAGTACTTTTACTCCTGATCCTTTATGTACAATTTGCCAATAACATTATTTTACGTGGGGTAAGCACAGTGTTTAGCACTGCTGCTAACCAACTAAGAAGGTCCTAGGTTCAATTCCACCTTGGCCAGGGTCTTTCTGTGTGGAGTTTGCATTTTCTCCTAGTGTTTGTGTGGGTTTTCTCCGGTTACTCTGGTTTCTTCCCACAGTCCAAAGACATGCAGTTACTGGGGTTAGGTTAATTGGTGATTCTAAATTGCCCATACATGTGAGTGTGAATGGTTGTCTGTCTTTCTGTATTAGCCCTGAGAATGGATGGGTGAATAGTTTTATGTGTAATTAGGTGTTTTCATAGTGTGGTATTGCTACTTTTACTAAAGGAATAGTTCTGAAAAGAAATATCCTGCAGCACTTGTTATTGTCAGATAATGGTAAACATTTTGATGATAACAATAGAAGTAATAATATTTTACAATTCTTTAGCCAGGACGGTGTGTACGTAGAAAGGTGAACATGTCCATACAGAGTTGAGCAAAATTCATTTACTTGCTTGCCTCTCTGTAAAAGTCACCACATGCCACTGGTTGAACGCATTATTTTAATTTTCTTATAGATTGTAATTGTGACTCTATGTCATCTGGTGAGCATTAAATAGGACAATGCAACAAATGAACAAAATACAATATCGTGCTTAAGATGCTGCAAAATTGGCTGTGCTTAATGTTGCAATGCAAGCACCGTCAATCATCATCTTAAACTTTTATTCACATTTTCAGTACTCAAAGCAAAGATTAACCAGACACTGAATGCAACACTAAAATTACAGTTTGAGGAAAAATAAAAGTAGTTAAGCCATAAGGCACATCATTTTGACAGTTTGTATATTATATTAGAGCAAGTCTGCATCTCCTAGCCCATGATTGAGCTACACTGGTACCTCTTTCACATTCAGCTCAGCCAAAACATTTTTCTTGCTCTGCCAGCGCGTACCTAATTCATTATTCTATTGATTACCATACAGATGGAGCTCACAGCCCCTCTATTTAGATCTAATCAATGACATGTTGTGATTTGCTCCTTGGACTGTATCAGTAGTAATTACTACAAATCAATGAAGATGTTTTGCATCATCATAACAATAATAATAATAATAATAATAAAGGGAAAAAGAAAAAGCCTGGAATTCTGCACCTTTATCCCTCTTATGGAGATAATTCAAAGACATGATTTCATTTTCACTGTCAAAAAGAATCTGACAATTTTTGAATTCATGTGATTTTTTTTTTGTTTGTTTTTTTTAAATTGCAATAAATTGGCTTGGAGATAAATCAGCATCTTATCTTTTTCTTTTCTCCCTCACACAAGATAGCCAGAACACAGAGTACCCCTCTCCAAATGACTAAGCATCGCTCAGTCTATCTTTCACAAAGCAGAAATTCAGTTCATAATGAATTAGTGCTGGGATGTGAGTGCGCACACGTGTGTATGTGTGTGTGTGTGTGTGTGTGTGTGTTTGTTCAGGCACTTGTGGGTATTTGTGTATGAGGAAGGAAGGGACAAGGACAAGAACAGAGAGAAAGACTGTATGAGCGTGTGTGTACAAGTGTGTGTTTGTGAGGAGCTGTGGAAGGGAACTGTCTGTCATTGACAGTGACAGGCGAGGGTGGAGGGAGCTGGTGTGGGGATAGCAGCATCCTCTGCTGTAATGCTGACTGACACGGTGCCTGGTGGAACTGTTACTAAGAGAGATGGCCTGCGACACAACTGGCCAATCAATACCAGTTTCAGGCAGCTTTCATGTGTTCACGCACAGATAAGAGTTTGTAATTCTATGACTCAAAAATAATAATCGCATAAAATAATAGTTCAGTAGCAGGGTTTCCAATTAGCTTATCAACAATAGGAACGAACTCGTCAATTCACAGTAATTTACGTTCCGTGAATGTTCTCGATTTTTATAGCTCAGCGTTCTTTGTAGCATTGTTCAGCTCTCAGCAGCTCAGTGTCACTGATATTTCTTTAGATGTGAAGTGCCAAAATAATCAGGAGTGATTTTGCATTTCATTTCCCACCGTGCATTGTATGCAGATAAATGCTTTCAACTTGAACACATTAGCAGTGACTGACACAATGGAGAACATTCCAGATTTAAAAATTCATTTAAATGGAGAGCAACAAAGACGCATCGGGTGACTTTTATCTTTTGTCAGATGGTGACACTGCACTTGATTCAGTTGGTTCCTTCCTGCCTGACCTGTCACCGAATGATCTCATTAAAATGAGCGGTTTATACAAAAGCCACTGCAAGAAACTATGCCTAAGAGGTTCTTTTGAAACTGTACAAATCCAGCTCACTAAAAAGGGAATGCTGCGAATGTAAACACAGCTAATGAACAGTTTCAGATGTAAATTTCTATTATTTTATGAACAATAGGTGGTTTTATAAGAGGCTGGGACACAGCACTCTTTTTTTTCCCCACTCAGTTTCTGAAAACTTTTGGAAAGTATTTTTGCCATCCTTCTATGTCTTCTTACACATTCACTTGGCTGTAAACATTTTGGACTGTAAATGTTCTGCACATTTATAGTGTCTTTTTACCTTATTTAGGTTCTACAAAGCACTTTACAATGCATGTCTCATTCACCCATACCATAGACTGTAAATTAAAGATGGACATAGTCGCTGTGCTGTCACCGTCTAGTTGGTGAGGTGCTGTTGTGAAGAGTGTTTTAGATATGCTATGTTTTGAAACCAAGCAATGGATTGACTGAGAAACCAAAGAACAATGGACTAGCTCTTATATAGCGCTTTTCTACTCAGTATGAGCACTCAAAGCGCTATTAATGCTTGCTTATATAGGAACTTGAAGTCATCAGTCGAGGGATATGAAAACTCATTTTTCCATGGAGTTCCACACAATCAGAATTCATTTCGCAAAGGCCTAGAAACTGCTTAGCAACCTCCTGTCAATTTTTGGTCACTAGGGAAAAATGTGCATTCAATGTGCTGGGTGAAACTGGTCACAAAGAGGGTGCTGTACCAACAACCTCCTTGTGATTGCTTTATTAGCTAGCAGATTTTCATAGTTTGCATAAAAGATGCCAACTTGTCTGCAAACAGACCGCTAAGTGGTAGTCAGAAAGTGTGGAGACTGTTTGCTTTCAAAGTAAGCAAACAGTGCGAGCTAATCACTTGTGAAATTACAGCAGTACAAGACAAAACCAATGTACTGTGCTGGCATGTATATACAGGTGTATGTATAGAGCTTTTGCAAGCTTATACTTTTTATAAACACAAATAAATGTGTTGATCCTTGAATTTTAGGTTGGTGATTATGAAAGTTATATTTTTAAGGCTGAAAAATATAAAGTGTAACATTTCCAAACCTAGCTGAAAGGTTACTTTGTACTGAATCAAAGTTGTTGAATTAAAGGAGTAAAATCTTAATCACACATGAAGGATATAAAGTGCATTCAGAATGTATACCTAAACCTCCTTTTGTTTAGTATCTTTCTGCCAACCCAGTGACACTTGGCAGTGCATCAGCAGCAGCTGTGCATCATAATGAGCTGTAGTTCAACACAGAAACACACACACACGCACGCACACACACACACACACACACACACACACACTGCCCAGTCTGGGTTATAGAAAGAAACCACACTAAATTTAATGCTCAATATACTTTAAACTCATTTGTTTGGTTGGAGTAATGCTGTTGAAGAGAAAAACACTCGCACATGAAATGCCCAGCAGCTCAGAGCAGAATTTATCTCACCACAAACTCACTGCCCAGATCATAGTTCACGTTCATATGCGCTGTACAATACACACACACACAGTACATGGATTTGTACATCAATATCCAAATAGTACAGGTGGTCTTGAATGCTCAGTGTACAGGAACATTTGCTTTGCAGAGTCTGTGTGGTTCACAGCAAGTTGTAAATCCTCCCACTCTTATTTGCTGGCAGGTAAAATCAGTAAAGCAAGTTTTTCTGTCATTCGGTTCCTATTTAAATGTCCTCCTTTTTTGCAATACATGACTCCCATAATATGAGATAACATGGCTGTCTTGACAATATGTTCTGCTCGTTGTTGCCAGAAAATGATTGTTAATACGTGCTGCTTTGTGTTCACGTGTATGTGTGTCCAGGTATCATGCGCATCATTACGAGGCAAGAAAGCAGACCGGAAAGGATCCACTGGGTCATGGGCTGTGTGCCTGGATCCCAATTATAACCTGATCCACAGGGTACAGAGCAAACACTGCAGGGTGTACTCTTTTGGGTGGGTATAGACTGTTGGACACTCACACATAACCTTGGTTTTGCCAGATTAGCATTGTCTTAACCCTTAACAAGGAAATGCCCAGTGTATAGTGTATAGTGAATGGACTCAACTGTAGTTGCTTACACAAAAACAGTGACTGAATTATCTGCAGATGAAACAATTTAGAACATCTGGTTCTGTGACAGGCTGTAAGATATCTCCTTGTTCACCCATCAAAATGTAAAATGTATTCTTTATCATAATGGTAGTTTATTTTTACACACAATAAATGAAATACATTTTCCTTGTTAGTCTCAACTTTTCATGTCCTCCATGACTAATTGCACACTGGGTGTATTTTTTGATACTGGAAATGTATTTGTCTTAACTCTTTCACCTGCATTTTTGCAAACCAGATGGCAATTACATTGATTTGCTCTTTGTGCATTTATACTCTCACTGTGGACAATTTTCTTAGTTTGTTGAGTTAACTCCAAACTGTGGGTAAAAGTAGGTCTTTTATTAGTGTGCAAACATTACAGCCACTCCACCTCTGCTTCCTTTAACTGGGCTGGCAAGTAACCCTGACTTCAGTCAGCCAGACCACCAAGGTGTTTGACCTTCTTAAGACTGGGGTGTCATTCACTCCCAGGTGGCTTTGTGCTGTGGATCAGCTCAGCCTGATTCTGCCCTGATGTACTGAGGTGATGGGATTTTTCTGCAGGGAGAGAGAGCTTATTAATTTGACCGCTGAGAGACAGCACAGGTGTGCCAGCATTGAGCCGGGCGAGGCACAGATACTGATATGGGAGAGTGGCAGGAGGGGCAGGGGGGTTAAAATGGTGTCAGAGGCCAAATAGACAGGAGAAAAAACATATCTTATGTCCTCTGGCAGACTGGAAGGGCACTCCTGCAGACAAGCTACATGGACATGCAAAAGTAAAATGAATTTTATTAAACATCGCAGGGATTTATGCAAACATTTTGACATTTGACTTGAATATCAGCTTGGAAAATGTGACTCAGCCCTAATTTTTCGAGTCAGTGAAAGCTGCTTGGCTATTTTTCTTCCTATCTAACTGATCCCTTAATACCTCTGGAATTAATTCAATTTACACTAAGTCACCCTTCAACTCTGGCTAATGCAATAACAGTGAGCTGACCTAAAAAAAAAAAAAAAAGAAATTCGATTAAAAAAACAAAAACTTTGCAATTAACAAAAGAAAACTTCCTAAAATCTTGGCGTTAGAGTAAATTGAGACTGCTAAGTTCCTCCCCATGTCCCCTATCTGACCTACATTTGTTACACACACACACACACACACACACACACACACACACACACACACACACACACACACACACACACACACACATTTACTCCTTGGTCAAACTCTTGACTCTTTGCCAGGTATCCTACTCTCAGGAGAGTTTCTCTCTGTAGAAACTGCAGAAGACAAAACTGGATTTAATGGAAACAGCAAATGCTTTTAGAATGCCTCTACTGTATATGTGCCTTTGAACTCAGCACATTATACACACACTTTTGTGTGTTTTTTGATGCGTGTGCAGCTGATACAGCTCATTTGCATGATATGCAACGAGCCACGGATGGCTGTGCCTGGGCAGGATGAGCAGCTGTTTGCTGATTGGTCTGTCCCATATTAGTATGGGGAGGGGGGGGGGGCGCAGGATGTTTTTCCACATGAAAGACCAATTATCCACCTTTTCCACTGTTATAAAAACATCCCACATTGTGCTCAAATTAAAGCAGGCTTTGTTTAAACCTGTACTCCTTGCTCTGTATATTCCCATATAGCTGTATTCTTAATCCATCTGCCTCCACAGCAAAGCACTTGGGGTCAAGTTCCGGTGTTTTTAAATATGCTGTTTGACTTTTACCATAAGCATGGGCGTGTGTGATGCTGCTAGGTGGGCAACAATGTTAATACTTAGAGTACTTAGAGGAAAACTAAGGCAATAAATACACAAAGGGTAATGAGATGACAGGAAACAGCTGGGAAGCAAAACTAAACACACCACACAAGGAACAAAGGCACACCAAAATAAAACAGGAAGTTGCGAGACAGAGCCCAGGACTGAAACCCATGAGCTTGATGCAAAGACAGAGGAATAACACCGAAAAACAAAACAACTGCTCAACTTTAAACAGCAAATAATCCGCAACCAATAATAAAACAAGGAATTCAAACTAGAAACCAAACTAGAAGCACAACATCATGCAAACGAGAATATTAAATAACAAAAACAAAAAATGCTGGGCAAAAGGCCCAGGACCATGACATAAGCTACAAACACCATTAAGAGGTTCAGAGGTCCAAATCAGTGCATTTGGAGAAATCTAGTCTGGATACAGCTTCCTGTGCTGGCAGCAACCTGTCAAAGTAGCTTCATCCCTATTAATAATAACCTGAACCCTTAATAAATATTAAATGGGTAAGTTATAAAAAGCTTACTGCCAATACTGTGGTCACAAATGGGGAAATTAGGCTGTAGAGACCGCTGGACAAATTGCAGTGTTTGGCACTTTGGCTTCATTTTTTAACTCCATTGGTTTTCTCTTTGTAACAAAAAAACATAAATTCCATTTTGACTTAACAGGTAGGCACAGCAGTTTCTATGTGTTTTTTAATAATAAATCAGTGATGGAGTCATTTTATTTGAGTGATCCGGTAATCCACATGCGTGACTGTGAACCTGAAATTGAAGCAGCAAAAGCATTGTTAATTTCATTATTTACACCTGTGGGTTTCCTGTAACATACTGAAAAAAATTGCTTTTGAGAAACGTTTGCTGTGCCTGGATTATCATCACAGGTATCAAACAAATCATTACTGTTGTTTAATTTCACAGGTAAAACTTTGTTCTCTCAGGTGATCCTGTCTCATTTTTAGCCATAAGCAAAATTCAAGCAGACAGTAGTGTGAAGTGATGCTGAACTTACACATAAAGTGCAGAAACAATTTCTGTTCCTTGAAACTGGTTCAAACTTGATCCCTAACCCCTAACCCCCACCCCACCCCCACCACTCTCATGGTCCCTTGTATCTTGTCAAGTCTTTGTCTCTGTGTTGGGTTTTTCTCTGTTCTGTTACTTCCTGTTTTATTTTGATAGTCATTGGTCTCTTGTGTGTTGCTTTTAGGGTTTTTTGTTTGTGTGTTTGTTTGTCTGCTAATTCAGCTCTTTATTACATTTACAATCCTCTGGGAGTTTGTGACCAAGAATGTGAACATTCACAGATCTTCATATCTGGTTATGTCAACAGCCCTCTCCTCATAACCTCTACAAGCCACACATCTGAAGTAAATTTCCTTCTACAGCACACACATTTATGTACCCATCCATCCAGAGTGTTCCCCCTCCTGCACTCTGTGGTCTCATGAGAGACCTAGTGGAGACCCTCCTTCATGAGCATTGTTATTCTGAAGGGCATGTGATGCACTGTGACTCCCTGCTTTGCTTCTGCCACTCAGTGAGTAATCCCTTATCGCTGTAGTGTTGCTGCAGTGATTCTCAGCCACCCCCAAACCTCACCAGAGAGTGAGAAACTCTCAATGAAATATTTAGTGCTGTAAAAAGAGACATCTAGTTGCATCTCAATCCCTCACATATGCTCATTTCTCATCTTTCTGCTGGTGGGATGCATTTGGGGACCTGGCGCCTCATCTGTAAAAGATGCGTTCTGTGAAATGTACTCCCTTTGCCACAATTAGAGAATACAGCCACAGCGCAAACAAGACACAGGGGAATGCAGAGACAGAGACAGGAAGAAAAGGAGAAAATTGTGGAATTAGAGAAGGGAGGGGTGAACAGCCGTGAGAGAGGTTGGTGGGAAAGCAGGGGGGGGAGAAGGGAGGGAAACCATGAAAGAGACAGAAACGCAAGGGAACATGTCACTCTACTTAGATTTACACATTTTAAAATGGAGAAGCAGGCCACTTGTAGGAAAGAGATGTGGAGGTGGAGAGCAAAGGAGAGAAACATGAAACAAAAGAGACATGAGAGAGAGAAGCAGAAGCATCAAGAATCTCCTGGCCAAAACCTTTATTCCCTTTGTTTGAATTATTGATTTTTTTTTTCTGGCTAGTAGGCCGAGTAAGATCATAGTGATTCCGTGGTGTTATCCTACCTGTATCCTTTTATCAGTTTTATTCGCTCTGTCGCATTTGACATGTGTTAACGACTGGCTAAGGTGTTGTTTTATGCCACACAGAAGATCATTGGGTCTTTGATCAAATGCTTTCTCTTTAGCGGCTTTTCAGAGCACATTTTTAAAGTTTTAGATCACTGGAATACAAAAGAAGGCCTTCATCCTGTTCTGTGCTTGTAATCACTTGACCCTGGTGATATCAAATGGTAGGGCAACAATACAGACGATGGTTTTATTTTTAGCTGACAACCAATTTCCCATGAAATCCAACCCAGCAAACACGAGATTAAGATGTATTGAAGTTATACAGCTGCATTCATACATCCATCCCTCTCAGTCTAAGGCTGGGTACCATTTGAATTTTTTTTTTAAGCCTGTCATATCTGGCAGTTTTTGCAAATGGAATCATGATCTGAATGCATTATTGTACCAAACATATCTGCTTTCACAAGAAGAGCTCTATAAGTTCTCTATAGGCTACTCTTGTTAATATTTGTTGTGTTTTGTGTGTGTGTGTGTGTGTGTGTGGGGGGGGGGGGGGGGGGGGGGGGGGCAGAACAAATAAGGGGACAGACCTAGGTCTACATATATACACATATACATATACATATACATATACATATACATATACACAGACACAGACACACAGACACACACACACACACACACACACACACATATATATATATATATATATACATATATATATATATACACACACACACACACACACACACATACACACACACACACACACACACACACACACTATTGCTGTGTTATGTTTTAATGTATGTGTGTGTCTATGTCATGAAGCATACTCAATAATGAGGGTGAGAGGCTGCAACCATGTCCCCAGGATCTAGAGGTAAACAGGGAAAGACCCAGGGGACCCGGGCCATCCACAGCCCACCTGGAGGTCAGGAGACCTGCGGCCACACATCTCAATGACATCCACAAGCACACCCTAGAGGAGGAAGGAGGAAGACCCTAGACGGAGCTCCCACGGTCAAAAGGCAAGAGCTCCAGAGAGCCAGAGGCAATGAGCAGCCCCCCCCCGCAGGCCAGCCCCCCCAGCACAAGCCGAGAACGAGGCCCTGAGAGAGGCCCAAGACACCCCCACGCCAAAACCCCCAAGGGAGCAGGCCATCTGGCCACACACCCCGGGACCCACAGGCACCCACATCCCAGGGGAGACAGCAACGATCAGTGGGTTGTGTCACCTGGGAGTTGCCCCTCCCAGGTGACACGACCCACAGGGGCCAAGGCTCAGTAAGCCACCAGTCACACGCTGATGCACACCCATGCAGACCTTACATGGACACGAAGTGTGGACGAGTGGGTATAAGCGCAGAGCCAGCGGCAACCCTGGGAAGCAGCCGACCGAGTCCCGAACCACTAGCCAGACCCCACCCCAGGCAGGGTGCAGGAAACCGGAGTGCGGGAAGACCAGCCCATCCCCTCCTCCCACCTAACATGTTGAGTATATGTGCTGGTGTGTGTGAGTGTATGTAGTGGGAAGAATGATTATGACTGTGTGAAAGCTACAGTGCTGTTAAAAGTGGAGAGACACAGACATAATCACTGAAGCGGCCACACCCCAGAGCCCCACCTCACTCCTGGCTGGCACCCCCTCACCCACACCTTAGACAAACATGACACAAACATGACACACATGACACACACAAGACACACACACGACATACATGACACACACAGAAGACAACAACAAACATCACATCAACACCCACACCCATACACAGTGGGCCTGGGTCCAGGACCACCTTGCCCTTTGTGGGAAACTGTCGCTCCCTCATCTGAATGGCCCCACCCCCACCCCCCCCACAGGATCAGTGGGGACCCCAGAATCTCAGAATGTTGACCAGACATCCTGACGTGGCCCAACCCACCCCACATGGTGGTGCACCTGAGGAGGCACAGCCCCCCCCTGGTGCAGAAAAGGACCCCCACCAGGAAACGGGCGACCCTGGGCGCAAGGGCCCCAGACCCTGCACCCCGACCAATGCAGAGGAGGCCGGCCATACGGCCCGGGGCCAGCATCCACCACCACAGGCATCCCAGCCCTCACACCCCAAGAGCATAAGAGCATCCACCCAAGCCCCCACCACCACCAACCAGGGCCCGCACATAGACATCACAAAACGGCAGCCACAGACCCCCAGTCCAAGAGCCATCAGACACCTGAAACCCCCCGGCCTGCCCCCAGCCACCTGCCAGGCACACAATGAGACAAGACTACAGCTGATCACCCCCACTAAGTAATGGAATTGATCAGTGGGGACCAGAGATCCATCCAATTGGTTTTTTGAGTTGGCAGACATTCTCACCAGACTAATGTGATCTTAAAGTAAATTCCTATAGTGAGTAATATATAAATCAGTTTTTGATTTTCAATTCATGAAGATAGTTTTCTTAGTGATGCATAAGGCAGTAAGAACTAAATGTGACGTATTTGCTTCCATATCTAATTCACACACATCACCTAAAATGCACAGTTTGGTTGAGGTTGGGATACCGCAATTAAACCATGTGGATAAGTCTTCACATATCTTCTGCCAGAACCTCTGAACAGGCGTGCAAGACCATACACCATGCACATAATTCTCAGCTTGGTTGGTGCATATGATTTAGTGTCTGAGGCCCATTTGGAACATTTGAAATTTTCAACACCTGTGTTTTCATATCTGACTTTCTGTACTTGTACCAAACATTGACTTCCATAAAAATGTGCAAAAGGGGTGTGATTCTATGGACTGAAATAACTAGTTGCCATACAATTTTGTACAGATATTCATAGCCCAAAGGATTAATGTTCTTGAGTTTAAATACTGGCTTTTAATTTGGGCCACTAATACCACACAGTTTTCATTTGTCCCATGAGGAACCTCATGGGACACATTTCTTGCAACATTTCTTACACTCCCTATCTGCATGTTCCAGGTTAGGAGTGGCTGACTGGTCCCTGGAAAGTTCTCTCGCCCGGTTGGGATGTGAGGTCCACTGTTTTGATCCCAGCCTTAAGCAGCCTCACCTGCAGCAAGCTGAAATGTGGCTTCATCGCCTTTCTGTAGATTGGAGGGATCCCAGCCCGGCCGTTGTTGCCCAGCGTCAGTATGCCAACACAAAGAAACTAGCCACCATACTTAATGACTTTGGACACAGAGAGGTAAGAGTTAGAGAGTGCGCCTCAGAGGCTCTGTAAAGGCATGGTCACAGTAAATAAATAAATTCTGCTGCAGATTCTGCAGGTGGCATGATAGTGTGGTGGTTAGCACTGTCAGCTTACTGCAACAAGGTTCTGGGTTTAAATCCAGGCTGGGGCCTTTCTGTGTGGAGTTTGCATGCTGTCCCTGTGTCTGCAGGGGTTCTCTCTTGGTAATTCAGCTCCCTCCCATTCTAAATTGGCTGTAGTGCCCTGCTTCCCCCCAAAGTTAAGGTTAGACTAGCAGCATTTAGTTATTTAGCATTATATTTAATAGTTATCTGCTCCACTTACTGCTATCCTTGCCTTTTCTCCTATTTCTCTTTTATCCATCCATCCATCCATCCATCCATCCATCCATCCATCCATCCATCCATCCATCCATTTTCTTCTGCTTGTCTGGGGCCAGACTGCAGGGGCAGCAGCCTAAGCAGAGAAGCCCAGACCTCCCTGTCCCCATCCACCTACTCTAGCTTATCCAGGGTAATACCAAGGCATTCCCAGGCCAGCAGAGAGATATATTCTCTCCAGCATGTCCTGGGTCTTCCCCAGGGCCTACTCCCAGTAGGACATGCCTGGGACACTTCACCCAGGATGCATCCTTGTCAGATGCCAGAACCACCTCAGCTGGCTCCTTGTGATGTGGAGGAGTAGTGGCTCTTCCCTGGGCTGCTCTCATGTGACTGAACTCCTCACCCTATCTCTAAGGAAGAGGCCAGCCACCCTTTGGAGAAAGCTCATTTCTGCCGCTTGTATCCATGATCTCGTTCTTTCGGTCAGTACCCAAAGCTCGTGACTATAGGTGAGCGTAGCGATGTAGATTGACTAGCTTTTACACTCAGGTCTCTCGCTCTCCACAATGAACCAGTGCAACATCCGCATCACTACAGCCACGGCCCCAGTCCATCTGTCAATCTCCCACTCCCTACTTCCCTCACTCATGAACAAGACCCCAAGATATTTAAACTTCTCCACTTGAGGCAACAACTCGTCCCTGACCCTGAGTGGGCAATCCAGCCTTTTCTAAGGACCAGGGCCTCAGACTTAGAGCTGCTAATTCTCATTCCCTCTGCTTCACACTCAGTTGTGAACCGCTCCAGTGCAAGCTGGAAGCCACCACCTCATGAAGCCAACAGAACCTCGTCATCTGCAAAAAAGCAGAGATGAGATTCTGAGGCCACCAAAGTGAAAGCCTTCTGCTACTTTGTTCCACCTAGAAATTCTGTCCATTAATATTGTGAATAGAACTGGTTACACAGGGCAGCCCTGGCAGAGTCCAGCATCCACCAGGAATAAGTCCAACTTATTGCGGCAATACAGACACTTGCAAAGGTTGTGCAGGAACTGAATGGCTTGCAACAATGAGCCAGACACCCCATACTCCTGAAACACATAGCACAGGATACCTCCAGAGATGCAGTCAAATGCCTTCTCCTTTTCCACATAACACATGTAGACTTGTTAGGCAAGCTCCCATGTATGCTCAAATATCCTCCAGAGGACAAATAGCTGGTCCAGCGCTCAGTGACCAGGATGAAAACCACATTGTTCCTCCTAAATCTGAGGTTGAACTAATGGACGAACTCTCTTCTCCAGCACCCTGGCATAGACCTACCCAGGAAGGCTGAGTATTCTTTTATTTTCTTTCTTTTTTCACTCTCAGAAGGAAAACACTTAATTTTCATTGAGTGGCTTTCAGTGCTATCATTCAGTTTGGTTAAAAAGAATGACCCCCACCCCCATGCCCTTCCTCACTAGGAGATTAGGTCTCTCCTACTGGCACTGCAAGCTTGTCAGCCCTCAGGGGCCCCTCAATGGTCAGGGGCCCCAAGCAGTTGCCTGCTCGCAACCCTGAATTGGAAAAGAAGAAGAAAATGGATGAATGGTTGTAGATTGTGCTATAAAACTGCCTTAAGCATAATGAAAGTGTTCATTTCTTACTGTGTCATCATTATTCATATGCTACAAGCAAACACAGGTCTGCTCCTGTGCACCTTAACATAAAATAGCTCATCGTGATTAATTCCTCTGTTGTCTGTCTCAAACTCCAGGTGAATATCTTCACATATATATTTTTTCTTGCAAATATTACCGTGCTGTATGTATTACCTCTCCAGATCCCCTCAGGGTTTGTGTTTCACCTCATCAGATAGGGATCTGCATTCACAATCAATCATAAACACATGCACCAAGCCCATTGTTAGCATGCATACTAATAAATGCAATTATAGATCCAGCAAACATGCCTGAATAGGAACAGGCTGAATGGTAATTCAAGGTCAAGGAAGCTTCTCTAAAGGGGTAATTAAATCATGATTTAAAGGCATCAGGCTCTCTTGTTGTAATATCTCCACAACACAAGGTAGCTTTACTAGTTACAGTTACAAATATTAATTAAAGACAGAGCATTCAGTTTGGTAAATGAATAGCCTGATACTTATCCTCCTATTTCTAGTTAGAGCAGCCATAGGTATAAGTGGCTTCATGGTAGTGTAGTGGTTTACACATTAGCCTAACACATGAAATATCCCCAGTCTGAGTTCAGGAGAAGATTCAAATACCTGAGAGGTTTGCCTTAAAAATATAAAGCAGGGCCCTGCATACACCTTCCAGCAAAACGCAGCTGAATCAGGTGCTTCTCAGCTTGAGGACAACAAACTTTCAAAGGACAGGAGGGACTAAAGTGCACTGATTAATTCAACTGCTCAGAGTTTTTTGACTCATGAAGACACAGTGAAGTTGAAACATTGTTTCAACGGAAGACTCTTTCGTTGAAAAATGTGAAAAATCCCAGCAGAAATTGCTCTGTGTATGTGCTGCTGCTGAGGGGTGTAACTTCTCTGCAGTACTGGCTGCTACAGTGTGCTTTTTGATGCTACGCTATAAGTCAAATCCTACCCCACAGACCCTGCTTACACTTGCTTCAGGCATCTATCTTTGGGTAGATATGGGTGCAGTGTAAACAGTCATGTGTGCTGATGTGTCCTCCACAGGGACATATAACAGGAAAATATGTCATCAGTGCAGGGTGTGGTGGCCCTGTTTCATCTGCTCCCTTTTGCCCTTCACACGTGGCTTGATCCTGCCAATATCAAGAGGGAATGCATATATATAGCTTCTTGTAGCATTTTGTTTGTTTTTCTGGACCTTTCTGAACAATTGTGCTGCTTTTTCTGGTGACAGGTAGATGTGACATAGACAGTAATGAAATCTGAACGCAAGTGGGCATCTGGACACCTTGGTGGCGTGACAGACGCAGGTGTAAACAGCAATGTGTCCCAGCTGTCCACTCGTAATCCAAACACTCAAGATGCATTTTGAATCCAGCCTCGAGTTTGAATCCTAAGTTTCTGTTTATTTGTTTTCTTTTAATTTCACTGGTATTAAAAAAAAAAAAAAAAAAAGATGAAATCATGAAATTTAGGCTTCCACTGGTTTCATCCAGTACCAGCCTCAGGACAAAGTGCCTGTGTTACACGGAGGTGATCCTTTTTTGACATGAACTTTACAGAGCACCTCTATTGATGCCACCCCCCAAGGACAAAATCTATTTTTTGCATCACCACTGTTGAGACTATGAAAAGCAAAGCATAATGTTGTTTATTCCTCCAAACTTCTCTCCTGGAATTAAGTGAACATTTCAGTCAATATACTGGCTGCTAGGTGGGCTTATTTTTTATAAAAACAAACAAACAAACAAAATAAAGACTAAATTTAAATTAGACTAAAGCAGAATGCCTTGTATAGACACAGGCCCTCTCCTTTAGCTGATTTAAGCTGAGCAGTTTGAGTTGTTAAATCCTTTTCTGCGGTAAGAAGCAAACACTGGATCATATAAGCTATTTGGAAAGATATGAAGATGTCGGTGTCTGACAAGATACGAACAAGTAAAGGCTGGCATGTTTACAGTACATGTGGGTGGGTTTGTACACCATGCTGTGTTATAGATAACAGACCTCACCTGTTTTAAATGCAGAGCCACGCACGCATCCTTGTAATGAGGTTTTAATGTGAGTACACAGTGTGCCGGAGGAGCAAGCAGCAGCAGCATCGGCAGCAGAACTGTTTCTCCTCCAATCCTCTGCGACAGGAAAGGCAGCAATCAAGAAACGCAGTCGCTCTGAAAGGTCAAAATATGCATTTGTGCAGCACTTCTTATCTGCGACGGTTAAAAACCACAGAGATGACTCATTCACGGAGCTGCAGTGACCAGCTGAGACAGCACACACTGTCACAACGGGGGCAAATGTCAGTAGCAGGAAGTCACATCTCGTTTAGCGAAAAAACTGAATATTGGACAATTGATCATGGCAGTAATTGCATAACACTACCCAGAGATACTACTATACAGAATTTAATTAGGCTAAGCAGAAAAAAGTTACATCTAATAATCTTTTGACAAAGACGGTGCTTCTTGTGCTTAGACAGCACACCAAAATAAATACAGAAATAACGTGACACTCATAAGTTTAGGCAGGCTGTCCTGTTTGGCTGGTCAATTGCATTATTCTGACAAAGCCAAGTGCGTGCAATAAAAGAAAAAATAAAGTCTGGATAATATCTAGGATTTATCTCAAATAAATATATTTCAGGTCAGTCAACAAGCCCAAATGTAAAGTTCCACTTTCCAGTTGTTCTCTTAAATCAGCAAGCTCGTTTGTTTACAAAGACTCAGACAACTTTTTATCAAAATTTGTTCCAATGCGCAGCCTAATGCTGTACAGAAATAATCACATGCATTATGACTCACTAGGAGGAGAGGAACTCTTTGCCCATTGGGTAAAACCATTTAACGGCAGTCTCACATTAATATCTCTGTTAGGGAGGGCAGGAATTTCACAGTGTGCAAAGTCATTTGACAGAAAATTGTCTGTGGAGGCTGATCAGCTTCATTATTGCAAAGTCAATTTTGGTTTGCGCTTTTGTGTGTGTGTGTCTCTAATCTAATCCTGACTTCTCAAAATAATTTTAGAAGACAGCCACAGAAATTCATGCTTTTTGATTTGATTTGCCGGCACAGATAAAACACCTCACTGTGCTTCTGAAACACCAGGAAACAGTTGGTTCCTTCCAACATAGTTAAGGACCATTTAGCATAGCAAACTCCTCACAGCAATGCAAGCTCTAACACCATATGGGTTCTACTCGGGAGTCTTACCAGAACTTGCGATCTCTCCTGCAGACAGCTGAGATTGGCATCTCTGGATCAGGGACCAGAGAGGCAAAAAAGGCAATTTATGTGAAGGCCATGGGGGGAGAAAAATTACAACAAATAGAATGAAGCTGTGTGATCAGCTGCAATGCTTAAAACGCACTACAATGTACACACACATAAGCAGATAGGCACTCTCATTAGAGATTAATGGAACAATTCCTTTTCAGTGATGTCTGATCATTTTCTCATCACAAGGTTTCTGTCCAATTAAACAACATATTTCTGCATGTGGGAGTGTGGGGAAATGATGGGGAGGATAGAGGACAACATTTTGCCACAGATAGCTGTTTTTGAAGCCTGCTCAGTTCCACTAATGAGGTCTGGGAATATTGTGGTGTTGCAAATTTATCAACTGGAGAAGAATTTCACAGCCAGTTTAATATATTCACTGCCGCGCCGCCAGACATTCTCAGTTTAGCGCAAGAAATGTTAGCATTTCCTACAAAAAAAAAAAAAAAAAAAAGCATAGAAGCTTTTATATTTTAAATTTTTAATGCATTAATCCCTGATATTTTCTTTGGTTAATTAATCTTCTAAAGTCTTTGCACTATTAATTATGGCTACATGATGCACTTCCAGAGAAAATGATGAGATATTGGTAAGCCTAAATGACATAAACGTACTTTGACCCCATAAAGGTCAGTGGACATCTTTAGCAATCTGCTATGTTAAACCTAAGAGGAAGCCCACTGTCCTGAGGATATGCATGAAACTTTGAGCATGCATGAATGTCCTTACACGAGTATGACCTAAGGGTGCTATTAACATTCATCTTCTGAAGCATTTCCTCTCTGCTCTATCACAGCAAGCCTTGTCAGGCTGCTCTTTCACTCAATCCATCACCAACATCAATAGAGCAGAACAAAACCAAGCTTCCCTTACTCCTTTTCATCTTTTGATAGCTTTTGCATTCAAAAACACTGACACATGTAAGACATTTAAATCAAAAGTTTTCGTTCCTTTTCTGCTTTAGGTGGATGTACTGAAAGCAGATATGGAGAGTGCAGAATGGAAGATTTTGGAAAATTTGATCCTCGAAGGAGTCCTGGACTCAGTGGGACAGCTGCTGCTGGAGCTTCACCTGCACTGGGCAGGCTTTGAGGTGGGAGGCGATGAGCCATCTGTGGTGCGGTACTGGTACAGCCTGCTGAAGGAGCTTGAACACTCCAACTTCAACCTCTTCCATGTCCACAGCGACCCTGCCAAACCTCACCTCTTTCTACATAAGAATGTTCTTAATGCCAGCAGTGCTTACACCTTGAGCTGGGTGAACACGCAGTGGAAACCCTTAGGGAAGCCAGATAAAAATAAATAACTGTTATATTGACTATAACTGATAACTGAAGATCTGAATGTTTAACATGGACTTTCTAGAGTTCTCAAACACACTGTTCTCATCTGGCCTGACCTTTGTACTAAATACTGTCTGCTGTTAGTGCTACCCCGCAGCCTCCTGGCAGTAGAATCTTGAGGTGGCACAAAATCCCCTGGAAGCACATGTTCTAGAACACATAATTACCAGGTCTCAGTAGATCTTGACCTCTGACCTTTACCTAAGGTCAAGGTCACCAAGATTCATCTTTAGTAGATGCATCTATGGTGTGAATTTGAACATCCTAGGTCACATCATTCCTGAGGTATTGTGTTCTCAAAGCTGAAAGTTGTCTGCCTGCCTGCCGGGCGGGGTGACAATACCCCATCAGCCTTTTTAGGGTGAGGGGTAAAGGGGAAAAAAAAAAAAAAAGAAAAAAATCCTGCTCCTACTTAACCTTCTGGTCTTCCTCTGCTGGCCTGTGATGACCTCAGCCAAGTAGGCAGCGTAATTGCCTCCAGAGGGTCTGTGTTCTACCTCATAGTGGCTGTGTTACTGGCTGCAGGCAAGCCTCTGAGTCACAGTCACAATCATCAAGATCCTATCTAAGCCTGGCCCATAGCCAGACGATCCTACCTGACAGTAAACAGCAGAGGTCCAGAGATAAATTATGAATTCAAGGAAGTGGATACAGTGTTACAGGGTCACTGACACTGAGTGAATATTTTAAGGAGGATGTGAAGTAGTAGTTTCCATGCATTGTCAAATATGACAATAATGTGATAAATGGGACTGTACACTAGTACAGAGTGTGCTTGTTGGCTATTCAAAGGTGGGCATTTATGCAAGTAACAGTAAAACATATATAATTCCATTGTTTCTGGGGTTAAAATAGAAAAGAACAATTCAGGTGCACAATGGGTCTGTTTCTTTCCTCCATCAGTTTTCTTGTGTTAACTGGCTTTACTCCATTGTCTCTGCAGCACTACAACACTGCCAACAGTCTGAAAATGTAGCACTTAAAAAATAAAAATAACACATTATTCAGTTATTGTAATTTCCAAACCTTTTGATGATGAACTGAATTGGATTTCTCATGATTCTGAGTTGAAAGAATAAATCCTTTTGGGGTCTTTTTTCAAGGAAACACTGCTTCATTTTTAAAGGGAATTTTCAGAATGTTTATTTCCACAAAGGGATGGCCATACAACTGAAAACAGAGAATATATTTTTTTAAACCAAAAATATCAAAGGTATACTACCAGGACAATGCAAAATAGAATGGCAAAAAACACATTTTAAAAATACGAAGGTACCCCCTCTAATGCTTTTTCAGCAGTAGGAACATTTCTTAAAAGTTCATGTTTGTACAGATATTACAGAGTAAGTATTTTGATCTCTTACAGGGTACAAAAAAATACACCTCTACAATCAGACTGGATACCAGTCCTTTGACTTTAACGCCAAAACAATTCCAGTCCATGGGACAATCAGCCCCTTTATTTTTATTGAACCAGTTAGGTCATGCCCATTATTTCCAGAAACCCCTTCCTCAAGGACAGATCTAATCCCAGAGTTTTATCTGTCCATCCCAGCCACAGGTGATGACCTTGGAGGTTTCATGCGGATGCCACAGGGCGCTGATGCACACCTTGTCATGAGCCTTGATCCTGTGATAAAGCTTGGTGGTTTTCCAGTCCCAAATGTTCAGCTTTCCATCCGCATCTCCTGACACCACATAACTGGTAGAAAGAAAGAGTTTCAGAATTAGCACCTGGCTGAAAAAAAGAATCACTTCGGTCTCCACTTCAGCAGCCAAAAGGTGGGAGTCGGAATTTTCGGTACTTAGTCTAGGAAGGGGTTGCAATATTGCCATGGATACTGAAAGGAAGTGAGGGCACCTGCTCACAGTTGTGGGTGGTGGTGGGTGAGAAGAGGGACAAAAATGGGTCTTAATGGCTGTTTTGGCTAAAAATACAGCGATGGACTGCCCTGGTTAGCTCTCCTTGTGATGGCTGTACTTTTTGCCAACAGTGCTTCATCAACTGGAAGCACTTCAAAGCATAGGATGAGACACAGCTTACAGGATGCAAGTAAAGGTATCTGAATATACTGATCATCTGTACAATGCAGCATTTGGGCCCCCTTTTTAATTTGCCCATTGCACTATCGATAATTTTCTTTTGCTTCTCTACTTATAAGTAGACTTACTAAACACTATTATGTTTTCATTCATTTTCATTCTGGAGTACTGTCCAGTTGTTATTAGTGGAATATTATAAATTATTACTGAGCTTTGAGCATCTCTACTTTTGACTTCTATCAGATTAAAATTACCCTTCAGAGTTACATTGTGAAGGCTTACCTCATGTCTGGAGAGAAGTCCACTTGGCATGCATAGCCAGCTACCATGTGACCTTTGAAGACTTTCTTTTTGTTTAGCCTGAAGCGGTTTTGGGCTCCAAAGATCAAAATCTGGTTATCCATGGACTGACAGGCAAGCCATTTACCTAAGAAAGAAAAGAAAAAAAAAGAAGAAAAAAAAACGTGAGGAGGCAAAAACTAACTCTGCTGCACAGCACCTCATTATCCCTTTGATGACATGATAGAAGTTTCTTACGAGAAAAAAAAAAACTCAAAAAAAACAAAAACATTCTGCATTATAGAATTCAACATTTTGGACATTTTAAGGTAATTATACAGAAGTTTGGATTAGCAGAAGTAACTTTAAAATTCAAATGCTTAGAATTTTTAAAAGTTGTCCCAAAAAAATTTAAATTGCTTATTAGCTCATTAGTTCAACTAATTTGCATGATTCCAATGCAAAGTGTTTAAAAAACAGCCTCTTGTATCTTTGATGGGGTATTTCAATGCTTCCTGCCACTGCTAGCATGCACTAAATCTGACAGTGCAACAACTGTGATCTAGAGGGACATTAACTAGATGCTTAACAGCAGGTACACAGTAAATGGCAGAAACTACCTCATGGACAAAATTCTTCAAAACAGCAAAACTGGGAATTTGGATTCAAGTGGACAGCCCTTTGAAAAGGGCATGAACTCATCATTCTGCCGTCAGTGAATTGGAAAAATTGAAGCAATTTAGGGTAAAATAAAAAGAGGTTTTGCATCAGTGGCTGCTCAGCAGAGATCTGCTGTACAGAGCATTTCAGCTCCTGACAATCCAACAGTTTCAACATTACTGCACGGTGGTGAGAGGCAGTGCTTTAGTATCAAAGCATTATATGATTCTCTGCACTTTTTCAAGGGTTCATGATGGAAATTATTAATGTGATATAAGAAAGAGATGTAGTGCTGGTGTGTGTCCTCTTTTTACACCACCCCCAGCAAACTTTTCAACAAATGTCAAAAACAATAAGTGTAGGAAAATGAAAACAACTTCACCAATTTTACCAGCGCACTAGAGCTCTGTGTGTTTAGTTTAAATGAAAAGAGATGCGGCAGAGCAGGAAAAAAGGGAAGATACTGTAGTTATGGTGCCAAGTGGGGCTGGGTGCCATTTAGGCTTGAGAGAAGACTGAATGGTCTCCCACTGAGAGCTCATTCATTATTCACATGCTAAAGATAAACAAACCACGTTGGAACAAATATGAACATTGCCCAAAGGAAGAAAGCAAGTAAAAAGAGAACATAAGCAGGGAAAAAAAAAAAAAAAACAGGGGAAAAAATTGGTAGAAAGGAAAAGAACAAATGAGGGCAAAAATGCTTTTGTAGGTTGCCTACAGAGATATTACATGAATTACAATGGAAATGTTTCCATGGATACAAAGTGGTAGAGTAATATGCAGGGATGGGGTGAAATCGTCTTAGGTTTTTTTTTTTTCTCCTTCACACAGGGTATAGCACAGGGATCCTCAAATCCAGGCCTCGAGGTCCAGTGTCCTGCACCTTTTAGATGTGTCTCTGCTTCAACACACCTGAGTCAGATTTAGAAGTCATTAGCAGGACTCTGGAGAACTTGACTGCATAATGAGGAGGTAATTCAACCATTTGATTCAGGTGTGTTGGATCACGGGCACATCTAAAAGCTGCAGGACGCTGGACCTCAAAGCCTGGATTTGAGGATCCCTGGTATAGCACATAGTCAAACATGCATGGTAAAACTGGGAGCATAGGAGAGAGGAAGGGAAACCAGCCTGACCTGTAAAACAGTAAACGGGTGACTACCAACCAATGTTAATGCTTTACTAACAGGCAGGCATTAACAACTTATGCTTCATTTGTTAAATTTCACAAGAAATGAAATTATTAAGCATTTAAATGTGGTTTTATAGAAGGTTATGTGATGGGGCTGTGCCACATAATACCATCCGCAATAATAACAGCATAAATTTTTACATCATAAAAAAGTGCCAGACTGTGATATCAATGATGTAGGGACGTCATGTGTTTACTTCCCTATAACAAGAGAGCCAGAGTAGTGTGTCAGCCTTCGATGAAGATTCAGTACCTAAAAAGGGAGCTACATCAGTAGTATAGAAGTAGTTTGGCTACAAGAAGTCAGACATCCAACAAAAAAGACTTTGCAAAATATGCAAGAAAACCATTTCTGCTAAAGGTGAAAACAACAAACTTAGGCAAAACGCACCATTGAGTACAACCAGACTATGAAGGCACTCAAGGAGAAGATGCTAGCAGCTGGTGATGTGCAACCCAAAAGTAAAGAACTGTCTCAACTGGGCATCGCTGGAACACTTGCTGGTTAGACTCCATATGACAGGAAGAGCAACGGGTGGATGGAAATTACCAAGTCAGTTACATGGTGCTTTAAGCTGGTTAAAAAGTTTGACCCAAGATACAACATCCCAAGTAGAAAATATTTTTCTATTTTATTACGTGACAATATTGTGCAGGCTCTTGAAGAGTTACAAGGTTAAGTTACTTTAGTTACTGTTAAACTAAAGTGTTAAGCAGTTATTTTATACTTAAAATTTCCAGGGAAAACACCACCTAGGCTACGTTTGTGGCTACATTTGACTTAGGCTGCGTCACTGCTATTACACTATAATGCTGCTGCTTACTCTCCAAATTAGGTAGTCTTTCATCAATGGCAGTAGTTCATTGGGAAAAAAATTCATGAAAGATGCCCTTTAGTTTGTTTGCACTAATAAATGCTGCTGCCTGCAAGCTGCAATCACTGATAAAACACTGCTTAGCGTTTTGGTTTTCTATACCGTCATAAATATAATTATTACAAATTTCCTTGAAATACTGTGATATCATTTTGAGGCTATATTGCCTGCTCCCATTTTTGCCACTCTAGAATTTTTTTTAACTAGGTGTAATTATCTAGTGAAAACGAACCCCAAGGAATTTAAAAAAAAAAAAAAATAAAACATGTCTGTCTGTCTATATATATACATATATACACACACACACACACTCTTTAACATTAGAAAAGCAAAGCCATCCATTTCCCTCTTCTTTCAGTCTTTCCATTAAGCTAACATAACCATTTCATGGCTGTAGCTTCTTATTTACACTACAGGTACCATCGACCCCAGCTAAGAAAATTAATGGGTAGATGGATATCACAGGGTGACATTGATCTGAAATTTTATTGGACTGCATGAGGGCATAGTAAAGGTATTGTAGAGCAACAAAAATGGAAAATTCGGCACTGATCCAAAAACACCTACTGCCTGTTGAAAACATGTGCTGCCCAGGACAAAATGGGCGTCCTACAGCCCTAACCTAAATCTCAGCGAGCACCTATGAAAAATCTCAAAGAAAAGCTCCTCAAAGCTCTACTATGAATGAAGTGAAAGCTTAGCTGGCTAAAACATAGAGAAATACAGCTTTTAAAGAAACTGGTTGAGTTTAGGGCTCCAACAATTCATTATATTTGATTATTAAAAAAAAAAAAAAAAAAAAAATCCTTCATGCAATTTTTTTGCTTCGATGTTTCATGTAATCCACGTATCAGTAGCGTTCAGGTGTCACCATGTAAGCGCATGTGTTTCACCCACAATTGTTTACTAAAAATAGACTTGCAATAGAAACGTATTTAGGAGCATGTGTGTGAATAAAAAGTATGACAACATTAAGCCTTTGTAGGCCCCAGTTTTTCAACAAAAGGACTGATAACACAACGTAGCAGTCAAGATGATGCTGTCATAGTTTAATGTGGAGCTGGAGTGTGTCTACACACACACACACGGCAAAGCACAGAGAGGTGGAACTGTTACTGAGACGGTGAGCTCGGGTGTGGTGAAACAATATTTTTGTAGCATCCAAAACAGCAGTGCTTGTTCCTGTAATCACCATTAAAACCTTTACTGGGAAAAAACTGGAGGAGCCCTTCATCAAGGCCCCTGTTCAACAAGCTCCAGCGTGAAGAAGAGAGCACTTTGTACCTGCTCACATCCACAGCGGAAAATCTACAGTAAAGCTATAGAAGTTAAAATAAAATATGCAGATGAACTGTTACCTTAGTCGAATGGATGGATGGAGCTTACTGAAGGCTGTTGGCAGCCATCCTACTTTATTTGGCAGCGATACCTGCAGCAAACACGGGTGAGTCTAAAGGGGTGAATGAGGTGAACTAGACCGCATTCATTTCAAGGCTTTAGAAACATTTTCCAGATTTAGATTCATATAAAATATAAATAAAACATTAATTTTTAAAAATATAAAATAAAAGCCCCCTCCCCATGTATAAAAATATACATGGCGCCAGTAAAACTCTGAGCCTGGGGCTGTTGGGTTGGAAACTGAATTATTAACATTAATTTTTATCATTTACACCATCATCAGAATGTCTGTTTTCTGCAGCAGGAAACGTTGCATCAAAGCACAGGACAAACCGCAGTTCTAAGAATCTTGATATGCGTGCTTTTATTTATGCTTGTGTAAACCCTTACAAACACACATACTGGAGCATTCACTTACAAACGCAGACACACACATGCACAAGAAACACATGCACCTGATCACACAACAAATTTACCTCATTCAGGAGATAGATCACTGTCAGAACTGCTCTTTTTGCTTTTTTTTTGGCTTCCTACTGACAAGAAAAAATTCCAAGAGGACGGAGTAAAAGCTATTTTATTTTATGTCTTACTGTATTTGACATTACCATACTGATTATTTATTTTTGCATTTAAAATTGTTCATTTGAACTATAGATGTTGTTTTATTGCTTTAGAACCTAACAATTTTCTTTTTGGGAAATACAGTCGTGGAAAAACGTTTTCATAGGAGCCTTGTGAAAAATCAAGTACACCCAGGGCAGCAGGAAGATGCTACTAATCAAATGCGTTTGATTAACTGATCATCAGCAAGAGTGACCAGCTCGATAAAAGCAGGTGGATGGTCTGGAGCGTTCAGATGTGTGTTCCAAGAAGGAAAGACATCAGCAATGACCTTAGAGAACCAACTGTTTCTGCACATCATTCTTAGAAGGGTTATAAGGTTATTTCCACACAATTTGAAGTCCATAATTCTACAGTGAGAAAGATTAGTCACAAGTTGAAAACATTCAAAACAGTGACCAATCTTCCCAGAAATCAACAGTCTGGGAATAAACTGCAAAAAGCGCAAGCTACATCTCAGGCTCTGCAGGCCTCGATTAGCAAATGAACATGGCTGCACAGCCTTCTGGAACAATGCCTCTTTGGACAGACGAGATCAAAGTGGAGATGTTTGGCCATAATGTACAGCAGCATGTTGGGTGAAAACCAAACACAGAATATCAGCGCAAATACCTCAAACCAACTGTCAAGCACAGTGGTGGAGGGGTGATGATTTGGGTTTGTTTTGCCACGAGACCTGGGTACCTTGCAGTAATTATGTTAAGCGTGAACTCCTCTGCATACCAAAGTATTCTAGAGTCAAATGTGAGGCCATCTGTCCAACAGCGAAAGCTTGACCAAAATTAACTCATGCAACAGGACAATGATCCCAAGCACAGCAGAAAATCTACAACAGAATGGCTGAACAAGAAAACAATCAAGGTGTTGCAATGGCACAGTCAAAGTCCAGACACGAACCCAACTGAAATGCTGTGGAGGGACCGTACGACAGCTATGCATAAACACACGCCCACAAACATCAAAGAACTGAAATAACATTGTAAAGAAGAGTGGACCAAAATTCTTCCACAATGATGTGAGACAGTGATAAAAATCATACAAAAAACAATAAAGGTGGTTCTACCAGCTATTCGATCATAGGGAGTACTTACATTTCCTCAGGGCTGCATAGAGTCCTGTGAAAGCTTTATGTCTCACATGACTGTATACTGACTGGCAAGTGTGCTTGTGCACTTCTTAAAAATAAATTTGTTTTGACTACTTGCTGTTGTAATGCCATCAATCTATAAACTTTAAGTAGTTTATGTGTCCAAATAGTTTTATTGTTTAACAGTTAAATCAACTATTTGTGATGACTGGAGCTAAAAATAGAACTGGAAATAGACTGGATTTATATAGCTGACATGTATTGTTAAAAAGAAAAATCTGGATCTCATGGCAAGCAGACATCTCTACATACAATTAACTTCCTGCATCAAGAATATCGTTTTTCCCCCCATTTGTCTGAGCAATGGCAAATCTCAGAAGTTTTGAATCTATTTGCACGTGGAAATGCAGGTTTATGCTCCCTCAAGTTGCCTGCTCTTGACTGCGTTTGTGAGTGTTTGGCCATGATTAGTCTACTCACCATTGGGAGAGAGTGTCACAGCTGGCATGGAGTGCATACTGGGCTCAGCAATGTACTTAAAGTCCACAGGGATGTCCCTGAAAAAGGAACAAAACACTGAGTACACTTGAAGATTGGTTAAACAGTGGATGAGAGAGCAACCTGAGAAGCCCCTTAGCAATAAGAGCTCTACAGGAAAACACTGACAAAGCTGTTGTTTGTTTGACACTGAAGGTGCTTTTGCCAGCTCAAAAATGCTTATTTACTAGAGAAAAAAGAGCTAAGGTGAAAATAATGGCTCTATCGCCATTACAGCTACAGTAAGTAAATAAATCCATGTAATCTGAAGGATGCTTTTGATGCTGTACCAGCCACCAATTATTTATGAAACCCTCCTTTGCTCCTTCACCCGGCCTCGCTGTTCTTTTATGCTTTGGTATGTCTCTCCGCTCGGGGAGCAATATGAAACTTGGTTATTTGATCTTAAGTTGTTTGAAGATCATTCAAATGTACAGTGCATGTATGTGTGTCTGTCAGGATGACAGCATGCCAATTTGCTGAGTCCTAAGGGACTTGCTGTAAAATAAAGAAGTCCTGAACTCAGCTTACTATTAGCATTATGAAAACCACATCCTTGTTTTTTCTGTGACTGGTGACAGCTGGAGCCAAGTGTTTGCTGTGTTTGCACAGATACAAAACAAAGGTTTTTTTTTTTTTTTTTTTTTTTTGGAAGACTGAAGACGACAAAAGAGAAATGTAGCCTCGTTGACATTAAAACCAACTGAATTCATACATGCCACACGGCCAGAGATTAAGGAGCTTCTGTTTGTATTCAAGCCAGCGTCTGTAGACAAGCCAAACCAAACTCCAGAAATATATCTATATTTATCTATATGTTAGGGACATTAAAGAAGCTGCGGTTTGTTGTGTTTCATGTTGATCACATTGGATAATGACGCAAACAATATATGGTTCATATATGAACTTTACTAACATCAGTGAGTCTGAATTTGAGATTTGATTTCAGCCTGAAAATTTTCTATAATATAATGCAGTTTATTATAGGTTTATTTGAAAATAAGGAAGATCTGGAGGGTTTCAAAAAACTAAATTAGCACTGACAGTTCTAATTAATTTTTTTCCTTTTAAAATAGGGCAAGAATATTCTGATTTGGTAGCATCATTACAACTGGGAAAAACTGAATGCTTCTAGAAAATCAGTGTTTTTTTTTTAAAGTGCACCCTAAAAATAAAGATGAAATCAAGTTCTTGAAGGATGCAGCAGTTCTTCACCCATCCTGAGTGATTCTTACAATATGCTTCCACTGTCTCCACCACTTTTATCCCCCTCTATCCTTTTCTCACTCAATTTATCATCATCCCAAGTGTCCCTTGGGGCTTCATCGCTCTACATGATGTCTTTATGATCAAGAGTTAATTCCCCTTGTTGGTGCAGTGTGGTACATTTTGAATCAATTCTAATCCTCCTCGAAAGCATTCACAGACTCTCCTGATGACAAACCTCTGCTATAGATAAAGTAGTCACCCCGGGAACACTGTGTGTGAAAGCGTGGATAGAATTTAAACTGCATGTAGGTGTTTTCACTATGACGTGAATGGCTTGTGGATTTGCTGCCTCACGGTCTATTCTGTGCTCTCAACATGCCCGTCTCTGCAAGACTCCACTTCTATTCTGGCAACATGAGACTGTTCTTGTAAATTCAGCCTAATTCTGCTCTGTAACAGCTCCCACAGGGGGAGTGGGGGGGGGGATTAGCCAAAGCCAGAGCCAGGTGGTATCCGTGGGAGAAAGAGGGACCATCAAGTCACTTTTTGGCCTGACATACCACTTGCCCGCTCACTCCCACACTGCACTAAAAAAAGCTCATGGGAGCCTCTCTTCCTAAGAGTGTACAAAGTAGACTCGGGATTTAATTCTTTAGCTTCTTGTTGTGTCTATGTTTAATTCTGATGTAAAGCATGCAAAAAAGTTTTTTTTTTTTTTTTAACAGTTAACGCTCATGAAGAAGTTTTGACAGGGGGAAAATAAAATAATCTAAACACAAATGGCTGTCCTTGATGTAAAACCTTCCCTTCCAGCATTCCATGGAAACCTTTGTTTATCTGCGTTTTTTAAATATTTATTATCTATGAACAGCAAATATCAGAGTTTGTTTACTGCGACAGGACACCCCGGCCAATGTACAAACCCTTCCTGGTGGTCTCCTGATTGTCCAAACAATTACAAATAAGAAATAAAGACATTTTAATTTTGTTATTAAAATTCATATTCATGTTTTGTTTCAACATTCCTTAAGGTGGGATTTAAACCTGCCAGTCATCCCAGCACATATACATCCTAAACCATTTCATTCAAATACTTTTGGTTATTATTCAGTTGTACTTGTATTTACAACTTAGCCCAAGCTTACAGGGCTTATTGGTAGAGTATTGTCAGTATACAAGAATACCTCAGGGAAAGGGGGGGGGGTTCCTGTGTAACTGAGGGTTGTAAAAAAGCTAATCTGTGGCAGAGGCTATTTCACAGAGCCGCTTAGGGTGAACTGTCCAAGACAAGGCTGTCTAGAGGTTTGTTGGTGTCTACTCCTCTTATTAACAGCTACTGAAAAGATTAGGGGGCAGTGCAAATATACATCTTGGTCAGAAGGCGGCACGTAAAACACTATTATCTGTATCCACAGTGCCTGCTCCCGGACACCTTATTACAGAAGACAGATAATATATAAAAGCACTTGAAGTTCCCAAGGTGCGTCTTAACAAGGCTATAACAAAGCAAAATAACCACAGCTAATACTTGCATACCTCAAAATTACACTGAATACCCAGCTGTCTGTAACTCTTGATTGTTTAGTTTTTAATTATAGTCCACATTAGTTCACTTCTTCCTTGCGTTACATTCATATTGTTGATTGATTTCTCCAAGCTCAGCTACAGTCTTCTGTTATTAAACACAGAGTATTAGGGAGGGGGATTATATGACTTGCTTGGAGGAATAGCAGCAAAAACTACAGCACAGCAGTCTCAAGTTTCAAATATGGCATAAGTAGTTCGGGCTGCACTCTCTACTTACCACTCCCAAACTCGAAGGCTCTTGTCGTCTGATGTGCTGACAAACCGACGATTCTCGTCAACAAAGGTGATGGTGTTGACGGCGCCCAGGTGACGATCGTACTCCTGAACCACCTCGCCCGTCCTGATGTCCCACTTTTAGAGACACAAAGAGGCACAGAAGGCACAAGAGACCGAAGTGAGGTAAACAAATGTATCTCACAAGTCAAAAAAGTGGAATATTAAAATGAATTCACAATCTTTCCAAAACTTGTCTCACTGCGCATTGCTATATTCGTGTGGAGCACTGATTACCAAAATAAATACAGCTTGTCTCAGTTGCAGTGCAAAAAAAAAAAAAAAATATGGCTCACTGTGGGAAACTCCCTATGAGAGTGGCTATAAACTGTAGCAATGTTATGAACCTTTTTAACTGCCTTAATATAATCACAGCGATTAGCAATCAAACAGGCCTCAGTCTTAAACATTAATATTTTGAGAGAAAACAGCATGCACACATTAAAATAGAAAAGGCAACCACACAGAAACCCCCTCCAGGGGCAACAAACAAATACAAAAAAAAAAGAAAAGAAAAAGAAAAAAAGAAAGCATGTTTGTTCGATGGCTTCCAATTACATCCAATTCCATTTGTGCTCTTTTTTTTTTTCTTTTTTTTTTTTTTTTAAATATAACCCTTGGGGTGAGCAGCCATCTGTTCTCATAACCCAAAGGAGGCCTGCATGATTTAACGCTAACCCTGATTATTGCGCCAGATTGTGACTGACAATTACAAGACAATTTTTTTTTCTATTCGAGAATGCCCAGAAAGAAAAATGTCTTTCTGGAGATTCCCAGAACTCCATGCCTCTGAAATGTGGACTATAAAAATCATATCCCACTTGATCTGGCCTTTCAGCATGTTGAGAGGTTCAGGATTACTTGTTCTAAAAATATGATAGTGTGATGGTGTATTTATGAATTTCCTACTTTTATCACATATTGTTCTCTTTCCTTCATCTCTTGTTTACCCTAATGCTGCCTGTGATTAATGAGTTGCTCTAGTCCTGTCAGCCACTGAACCTCTTACAACTCCCACACAACTATACACACTAGTGCTGGAGGATGAGACAGGAGTATATTTCATGGTCCTGCAGGCACAGGGAGTAAACAGAAATTCATGTGTGCACCTGCTTGCTCAACATGATCAACTTATTCTTGCAGTGGAGAAATGGCCGACTTTACCTGGACAATCTTCTTATCTGACATGCCGGCCACAAAAAGGTTCTGTTTGTCCTCGTCTGGGTTGAACTTGACACAGTATGGTACCTTCCTGTTGGAGAAGTGGGAGATACACTGGCCTGTGGTGGAAAGAAAATTGAAAGTCAGAGCTCCAGAATAATCCACAGTGGCTCTTCACAAAGGCACACTAATGTTGTTTAAAATTTAAGGACACACTCTACAACTTTCAATGCTGTATGCTCTATATCCCTGCAGGTGGTGACAACTCAGCTGTAACAGAAAATTTCCTAGTGTTCATTCAGCAGAGGTGAATCACCACAGGAATGGCGCTCTGGCTACTGCTACAACCAAGAAAACAGGAAACTGCAATAACTGAAAAAAACCAAGAGGTACTTATGTGCTAAAATTGCATCCTTTTTATATTACTCCTGCAGCAGGAGCTACAGGGAGAAACAATCTTGGCTACAATAAAACAACAACAACAACCAAAAAAAAAAAGGAATGTTTTTCATTTGACAAATTCTAACTGGAGCAAATCAGCTCAGCAACATCGCATTTGGATGTCTTCTCCACTGCTATCAACAAGTGGGGGATTTAATGCTTTTCTGCCCTCTGCTGGAGCGGCATTCTTGAGCTGAAAGGGGTAAAAATGTCATGGATGAGCAAAATGGGTTTAAAAGGGAAGCAACAGGCCTAACTTTTAGAGACAGTTCACATGGATGCAGATAAAGGAGACTAACACTAGTTTGGTTTTACTAGAAGACTTAACCCCCACACTAAAGACGTGTAAGACAAGAGGCAATCCAAAGCAGAGTCAAAGTCTATAAACTGAGTTCATTCATCTTGAATTATCTATTATATTCAAGTCTATTTGAGGAAAAGCTTGGACTTGGAAAACAGAAATGTTATGCAGAGAAAATGTTTTATCATCTAATTATTACTTCCAGAATGAAAGCAGTTAAAATGCTGAACTGATTCTTCAGTGCGCCACCATCAAGACATTTAAAGAAAATCTTATTGAAGTTATTTTGATTCAGCCATTTTAAGAGCCAGAAGGGGCTGTATATGCAACATAAAGCGGCCCACCTACCTGTCTCAGAGTCCCACAGTTTAAGGTAGCGGTCATATGCAGCGCTGAGGAACTGAGTCCCACTGTTGTTGAAACAAATGTCTCGCACAGCTTTGCTGTGACCTAACGCACACAGAGAAAACACACATGTATTACTGACAAATAAATATGTCCTATCACTTTCCCGCATTTCCCAGTCTTGTTAACAAGTCTACCCCAGATGTCATCCTTTGATACTAAAGTCATCTGAGAAATGTGAAGTCTGGTTAGGCGAATGAAGTATACTGCAGAAGGGAGATGAAGCGGAATCTGGGAGATGAAAGAAAATGGAATCCTGAAATGATCCTGGTTTAAAAAAAAAAAAAAAAAAAAAAAAACTTTGCTGTTTTTATTCTCCTCCTAATATCAATCTATGCAACTCTGGTTTTTTCCACCTCATACAGTGCAGGTGATGAGAGGACCTCCCCTGTTGAAATTGGCTTTAATCAGGGCTCTACGGTTTCCACGGCAATAAGAGAGCCCACTGAGGTTAAGCACTTGCCTGCATGCCTGCTCTAACCCGGCACTACTGACAGACCAAAGGCAACGCCGCAGCGGCAGAGAGCCTTGATGATGTGTGCCCATGTAAGAACAGACATGCTGCTGCTATTGACACTACTGAAAGCAGGGCACACATAAGCAAGCAAGTGCTGATCACTGCTTAGTTTGGTGATTATGACAGGCGACATCACCAGACAACTGTGTGCAATGCATGATTTGATTACAGATAACATACAAAAGCACACAAAATTTAGAAGAGAAATACAAACAAATAAAATTAAATTAAAAAAAACTGTGGCTCACACCTCATATTATTTTTTTTATTTTAGAAATTCTTATGCATCTCAAGAAAACCAAGAGAAAACACGTCAAGAGAAAAAAAAAAATCAGAAATCTTTTATGCTCTTGTAGAAAATATGAATATGATCGGTTTGAGGGCTCGGTCCACAACAAACCATAGCCATAAACCTCTAACACATGTGGCTCTACTGCTTAGCCTGCTCACTACTTTCTAAGCTAGTCAATCTCTGTCAGTTTATTCACTCCTAAACTGTGTTCTCTCTTTCTGTATCTTATCGTGTCTTGTGCCCTCCCTTGCCCTCATTCCCCTTGGCCTCTGAGCTGCTGAATTATGCATAGTCGGTGAAGGAGCTGACAAGCAGAACCATAGCTGCAAACAATCTCTATTCTGACAGCGTGCTGTCTCTAGGAACAGTGTAAGAGAATTCTGCATGCATTAGCCTAACCTGCCCCCAGACCCCAAATACACATATACCTATATATTTTAAAAAATCCAAAATCCCCACACTCTGTCAGCGGCCAGCAGACATGTCATTAGTCCTCCAGTAATGCTGAGCTCACAATCTGTCACTGCTTTGTATTTCCCAAAAGGCTGAGCCCATTTCGTACCTTGAGCAAATTTTAATGTCAGCATCTTTGCTGATGATCCATGACTGTTTAAAAAAGAATTTACTTAAGAGATAAATTACACAATTATACAACAAATTATTAAACCAATAGCAATACTTGCCATATCAAAAAGTACAATTTTGTTTTGATATTAGATGAGTACTTTCCACACTTACCAATAAAAGTACGAAGACATCTCCTCTCACCGTACACCTCCCACAGCTGTGAAGACAAGAAAATACAGATTTAAGCAGCTACAAAAGAAGCACGTTTTGGAAACAAAAAGTTGTGTACTTTGTAGTATTTAGAATACACTGCATCAGACTACTTTAGTGTCATAAAAATCATAGAAATGACACACCCCACCACCACCAGAGACCTTGCCATTATTATTTACCTTGATCTTGCAGTCCATGGAGCAGGAGAGCAGCAGATGACCAGAGCTTGGAAATAATCGGATTGCACTGACACCCTAGAAGATAACCATAACGAGATATTGACATTTAACCAAGTATCTCTTTATCTTGAGTATGCTAGTCACTGCTACAGCTTATTGCTATAGTGAAAGGCAAGCTGTTTTGCAAATTTTGACACTGTGCTTGTCTGCCAGTGTCCTCACGGGTACATTTTTGTGCCTTTTCCATATTTTTTTAACTCCAGGTTAAAGTAGTGAAAAATAATCTAGCTGAAGGAAAAAGCTGCAATGCATCTCACATACACGTTGACTTGAAATCATGTAGACATGGCGAGGCTATTGAAACTTTTAAGTGGACACATCTGCTGAATCATGCATGTAGGACAGCACGTGTACAGACTATCCTAATTCTATAACAGTTGATGAAAAATGTTCCTGATTTTCTGTAACATACTAAACTTTAAAAAAAAAAAATGTCACAAAACTTTGGTGACACCACACAGGCCACCCTCCAACTATTATCTCGACATCGGCACTTCCACACAATTATTATCTTTTCAAACTTCTTTGTATTCAAATTAGACTCTGAAGGCTGCAACTTCCTGCACAAAGCAGATAGGAGCCAATTTAAAACTTGAGTGATTTCTCTCTCCCTGAAGCGCACTGGCAGATCAGACACTTGAATCACATCTTTCTTGGAATAACCCAGTGTTTGCTTTATATCCGAATTCTAAAGACATAGTTTGGAATCAAACAAAAATAATCTCTGATATGTCAGAGACAAGCAGCTGCTAGTGGATGCATGTGTTATCACTGTATTCAGAAATACCTAGGAGGTTTTTATGGATTCTCTCAGACATTCTTAGAAGGACTGCATAATGAAATACGTATACACAAATGCCTATGTTACACTGCTTTCAAAATCATTAAAATGAATATTGGTCAAACTGAAATCTGTACTTTCATACTGACCTTGGTGTGTCCAGACCAGACATGAATCTGTTTCTTAGGCAAGTAACATTTGTCTGGAACATCCGCAGAACGGAGATTGATGCCCACATCCTGTGGGACGTGGAGATACGACCTGCCCTGGTAATCATACATGTCTTTAACTGCAGGAGAGAACAAAAGGAGACTAAATGTGATGTAAAAGAATCCTGCAGTAACTGGATCTATGCTGGGCAAAGGAACACTGCATGATATGATACAAACTTGAGAACAGGAATGAATAGACTTTGTGAAATGGGTTGAAACACGTTTACCAACTGCTGTTTCCGGGCTTTGTTTACAATCAGCTCACAGCACAAAATATAATTTAAAAATTCAAATAATTAGGCTGCCTTTTTGATCATGCCACTAATTGCCAAAGACAATCAAATTTAGAGAAAACCTACCATGAAGAATAGTTTTCTCTTCTGCAGGAGCATCTTCCTCATTTCTTCCCTTCTTCTGCCTCTTGGCTGTAATCTCATCCAGCTCTTTCTGCTCCTCCTGTACAATAACAACATTTACAACCAGGGGATTACTTAACACTTATTGTTTTTTATATAATTATGAAGACAAGAATGGTAAACTGAAGTGGGTTTAATCTTAAATGTGTGTACTGGCATAAAGGGGATGACTCAGGTCTGATAAAAGATGTGTGTGAGCACATGAGCTCACAACTAGCATCTGCCCTGCTCTGTGTATACAAGTCCAGTACACAACTAGAGAACTAACTTTTGACTAAATATATTACATTGTATCACCTTGCAAAAAGGGACTGTTAGGTAATACAGGAAAATTATTTTATGGATTGCTGATAAATATTCAGTCAATGCGCATAAAAAAAAGCACAGTTTGATGTGAACATGTGAAAAAGCCACGAATAGACTGCCTTTCAGGATAACAAGTAACAAATCAGTTAATTATGTGGAGAAGCAGCCAAGATTACCTCTGTTGGCTTGGCCACATCTTTCTCATCTGCATATTTTGCCCATGGTCCAAGAAAATTGTCAATTTCTCCTGCATCTCCACCTTTGACCTTTTTCCTCCTCTGTGACTTCTTATGGCCACTCTCAAAAACAGTCAGCCCTGTAGGAGAAGCCATATGGTATTAGAATTACAAACTTCCCCTAAACTAAATAGCTGAAGAGTTCTTTGAACATATCAGTAGATTTTAACATACAAATATATAAACAATGATTACCTTTATGTTTCTCAGCCTCTTCCACGGCACCAACGTAGTTATTAGAGGATGCTTCGTGCGTGCTAACAGACGGATCTAAAGCATAACCTTTTATCAAAGCAGAGAGAATTGTAAACCCATTAACATTTAAACAGCATCAATACACTGCATCATCCAAACACAAATCACTGGGCTTACCATATGAGGAGAAGGTCCTCCTTTGCTGTTCAAACATAAAATCATTGACATGTGCTGGTTCTGCATAGCCAGATAACATGTTCCTGGGGGCAGCCATCTGCTGGGTTTTAAAAGGGTTCATTGGTCCAAACTATGAAGAAAGAATACAAAATTATTAACAATGCTACAGAAAAACTTTTGTGGGTATTTACAAGGAACAACTTTTATTGTACAGGCCCTCTCGTTGATTTAGCTCTTAAAAAGCACAACATCAAAAACAACTGACACTGTGATCCATGTACCAGTAGTCAGATTGATGGATGGAAGGAACAATAAATAAATAGAGCTCTTTCTTATTTTAAGGGACAATCAGCAGTTAAGCAGACATAAATATTTGTTTCACATAAATAATGAAATGAATAAGATAGGATACTCAGGCTGGCAACACAGGTAATACAACAGTCATGAATAACATGAATAAACTTCAAAAACAATACATATTCTGATTCATACATTTCACTCCTATCGCTTAACAATCTGAAAAAATAGACTATAACAATGACTATAAGACTTCTCTTTCTGCAGGAATTACTAGGTTCTTTGCCTACAGCTGCTTCAGTGAGACCCTTCACTGCTACCAAAATAAAAGAACCATAGTCTCATGCATGGGTCGTTCTTAGCTAGATTACCAGTAAAGTACTGAATTAATTTAAAGATGATTTTATTTGCTATTAAAATCAGAAGTGATCCTCTTTTGATCTTAAGTTGATATATGTCAACTGTATTTTATTCACTGCTTTTACTTATATACTTTGGAAACTGCTCTTGTGTTTTATTATTTTACCCGGGAATTGTATGCTTTTACATCTTTGCTTATTTTAACTCATTTATTTAATCACCACTCACATTATCTGGTTATGTAATCTCTGTAAAGTGTGCAGTTTAATACGCGTTGCTTTAAGATGTGCTCCAAAATTAAACTGACTTAAATATTAAGACAGGTCTTCTAAAAAACCTTCCTTTTATTTCAGATTGGGTGTTCTCTGTGCTAGCAGACTGGGGTATCATTGTAAAAAGAGCTAAACACTCTCCAAAGACTGCAGACATCTTATGTGTTGTGACCCCTGGGTATGGCAAAGGATTCAAATTAACATCCATTATTTGAGAGAAATGATTCCAGTGTAAGGAAAATAGCCTATATATGGCATGTGTTTTAAATGAGTACCAATAAAATTATCATAGAGCAGACCATTTTACGCAAAAGCACTCTCCAAAACATAAAATTGAGTCACAGGATCTGCAGGTTACTTTAAAAACTCTTGGTATTAAACTGCAAGCATCAACAATCAGAGAGAAACTGCACACATTTGATATGTATTAGAGGCTTGTCTGCCAATCACTGAAAAACTACAGTTTGCCAATGACTATATAACAACAAGACCAGATCTTTTCTGTGTTCTACACATATGATATTTTGGATTGGTTTAGCAACTTGGGAACTGGACCAATTCAATTACAAATTCGGCATCATATCTAAAAATGCTAAGCACAGTAGGAAACAGACCAGTGACTCAGATCTCAGTGCAACTAAACTGTTGCAGGGGGATTTGAAACAGGCGGCAATATGGAAGAAAACTTTTGAGTGAAGTGAATTTACAGAGAAGCGTGGTCAAAACTTTTAGCAAGCTGATTACACAAGTTATTTCTGTTAAATACGCCAATAATAGACACTAGTGCCACACACACTCATATCAATGGGTGAGTGTGCCCAAAGTTTAACTAGTACTGTATGTGTGCGACCCAGTTCAAAGTTATATCCACAAATGTACAGACTTACCTCGGGTGCAAACATGGTTTCAAATGTTGGGTTATAAGTGACTTCTTTCAGAGAAGGGTCCAGATGTGTGCCAGTCTCAACAGACTCCTAACGTCAGAACATAAACAATGAGCAAACAGACTCTTTTGGTTGACGGTTTGACAAGTAACACAATCCCCGAAGTTGGTAATTCTCATGCTTTGTTTAATACAAGCATACAGGGGATCTAAGTAGTATAGTGTAAGATACTTGTAGTTAAATCTTTAGCTACATAGCGCAATTAGCGTATACATTTTAAAGAATTTACTCGAGTTAATCTCCGACCAACGGTAAAGTAAAACGAAAATACAACACGACTTAGCGGAATCTTTCCCGCTAAGTACTACAACAACAAATGGGTGATTTTAGAGAATTAGTCACTACTAATTTTAACTTTCCCCTTTCCATTGTAATTGTAATAGCATTTATTATTACCTACACAACAAATAAGTAAGCTCTAGGTACTCTCAACAGCCTATTAAGTGAGGTTACCGTTAGCTGTTTAGCTTAGCTTACCTTAACAGCGACCTCCGGAGCAGAATTTAAAACAGCCAAAGACATTGTGCATCCAGACTGCAACGGTTTAAGGTGAGCCGTAGCGTCCGGATCCACTGGGTTCACTTTCTCGGCACTCGTATTAGTTTCAGGCTCATTTTCTGAATCGGAATCGCTCCCGTACGAAACGAGGGACGAAATGGCGGCAGACATCTTGGATGTTGTGAATGTAGCGGAACCAGAAGGGCGGTACTTCCCTTGTAGAAAGAATAAAACAATATAGATAATAATCTTCTAAGAACTTATAGATTTATAGCATTGCACCGTGCATACTTTAGACAGTATTATTAAATATAATTTAATTATTGAATATATTTATTTATATTTTTAAGACATCCATAAATGAAATACTTCATTTGGCTATATTATTAATTTAGGTGAGCTTCGAAAGCTCGCGGTACAGTTAGTTACTTTGCTAATCGTTTTTTGATGTAAATCATTTCAAGCAAAACTACCAAAAAGGCCCACGCCTCTCAAATGTGACCCGATATTAAAACGGCAATATTCCGTTATTCAAAATAAACTGTCGATGTGATGTTTAAATCGTGTGGGGAAAATATCCATTAATTGTGTGATATTTTTTGAAGAGTAACGTTTGAGATAACGAGCCAATACTGCGAACGCGCACGAGCCTCCCACGAGTACACATCAGCAGCATGGGACGTTTTCTCGCGCCCCAACAATAGAGTGGTACGTACCATTATGACCAATTTCAATGGGGATATTTTCTTGTCGGTAAACGTAATTTTACACTAGCTCCTTCGTAAATAAAATATATACCGCATATGGGTAAAACTCAAAGAGATTTTATGATACCAAACCTTTTGTAAGCTTAATCGGACTAGCTGTAATGCCAATTTTACCAACAACTACCTAAAGAATCCCTTTGGAAAAAAGTGGCCGGATTCCTCTCCGCCGCCGCCTCTTCCAGCAGGAGTACATTTGATTACAGAGACAGTACGACCATGGATCCGACCCGGGGATTTAAATTCTTGGACACGGTGGCACACTCCGCTGCTCAGTAAAGATGGAGTGAAAAATAAGAGGATTTTTTTAAAGCAAACGTATCAGGTAAATATATATATATATATATTTAATTGTGCACTGCAGTCAGATTTTAACTGGAAAAAAAAGACTTTAGCAACGTTATATTATTGCAGATGATCACACAGCAGCAACTTATTGCCTTAAAAGCCAGTCGCCGTGTTGTAACATTAGACTTAAACTGGAGCTGCTTGACTAATAACGGTCTTAGTAATTCAAAACTGCCTGGCCATCACTGACTCCCACGTTAACCCGGTGTACAGTTGACAAATGTGGCTATGAAAACAACGCTAGGCTGCCAAAGTGCTCAAAATCCCACAAAGTAGCCTAGTAGTATTCTTATTTGTGAATGACTGAAGGAGAAATTAGTAACGGGACTGCTGGGTGATAAATTGCCGCTCCACATCTGCATGAGATCCCGCTGCAGCGTCTTTACATACTGAGTCTGAAAGAGAATATCATACTAGTGAGATTGCAGAAAGCAAATATTTGCAATGCTCCGCAAATCATTTAATGTGAATACATTAAAAAAAAAGACATTTGATCTATAATGTGTTTTATTTATTAGTGGGCTTGTGGAGTTTCAGTTTGCTACAGTATGATTAAGGGGAACCGCGGGTACCGGCAGTTAATTTTATAAGAATGCATTGACTCGCATCTTCGAGGCAGAGGAGGAGGACAGGGGTTGGGGTCTATTCCAGCCAGCTTCGTTTGCAGTCATGGGGGGATGGTAAGCCTTCAGCCCAGTGAAAATCATGCTGTGTGAAATCCGAAACCTTCTTTGTACTACTTCAAGTGCAACAAGAAAAGTGGGCACGAGGGGCATTGTCGTTTTGTGACTGCTGAGCAGTGATCAGCTTTTATATGTTGTGACAACACGAAGGTGCGCTTTGATATACGCGAGGCCAGCTAATGTGGGTTCTTGCAGTTCATCAAAGTGAGCGTATTTTTCTGCAGCGTGTCCAGTTAAAACAAACTGAGAGTTGGGTCCTAAGATGCTGCAGGTAAGGATTGCCTGCTGTGAGGCGAGCAGCGTATTTCATGGCTTGCCTCTTTAAAATGCAATAGTAAAGGAAAGAACAGCCTGTAGTGAAAATGTGGGCTCAGCTCTGTGGTTGATGATGAATGAATCACCTTTAGAAACATCAGCTGCAGAGCCATTGATAAAAATCCATGTATGCTACTGTGCATGCTGCTTCTAGTGTGTACTAGGGTGTACATGTGATGTGCAGGAAATTAATCATGTTACTTAGGATTTTTTCTTAACCTCACCATTTAGTATCAGCTATTTATCCCAAAAGGCTAGACATCTTGTCCAAATCAACAAATGCAGAGCTCTTTACGCTCACACTGCCTTGACCGTGATATAGTGAAATGCATAAATAAGATTTAATTCCTTGATTTGATCAGAGGCTGCATTAATAATTAATACAGATAGAGAAAATATTGTATTGATGTACAAATATTGATGTACAGACTTATTCCAGATGACCCTAGATCATGGCTCTAAATATTTGCTTGTCATACAAAATTAGCTCACATCAAACACATAATGTTTGCAGTCCCTCCGTTCAGAGGATGGTGGTTTATGTTTGTAATTGTCATCTTTATTCTGGTTTATGTTTTTTAGCCATTAGGAAGATGGCTGTTTATTTTCTTGGCGCAAGCTTTAATGTCAGTGTCAGAAATTTTTCCTGCGCAGGAAAACATTTGATGAGCCCCCCCCCCTCCAAAAAACATTTAGGCCACAATCAAAGAATACCCACCCAGCTCCACCCGAAAAGGACTCTCTGAGCCAGGAAGATCTGCGATGGTGCTCTATGATGGCTGGAACTGAAGAGTTCAAATTCAAGGGAAAGACTCCTTCAGTCTTGTTCTTTGCAGCTACATGTAATGTGAAATTTAGAGTAGTGCAGTGAATGTCACCAACATCAGCCCTGGTGCTGGATGAATGGATGTTTTTTGAAGATTTCTTTTGTGTGTAAAAACAAACAAACAAACAAACAAAAAAAATTATATATATATATATATATATATATATATATATATATATATATATATATATATATTTTTTTTTTTTTTTTTTTTTTTTTTTTTTTTTTTTTTTTCCAGCCTGCCTGAGTGGCATCCAAACTATCGTGTGACTAAGAACTATAGGCTAGCTTTCATAATAAGTCAGAAGGATCACGTAGGCACCATTTGCCATATTGTTGGATTCAGAGCTGGCTTCAGGACATAATCCAGGTCAGATTCAGTCCTGCTGAAGTGGACATGTCCTAAAGGATGCCTGTTGTGGTCCAGACATTAGGCAGTAGTTCAGTTTAAGGTGACTTTTTTTTTTTTAAATGGATGATTTTGTGACCTTTACGTTATATGTGCCGCATTTTTGAACTTGTACAAAACATTATGCAGGGGTGAAAAATATACAGTTGAAGGCTCTGTTACCTGCTCTTTGATATATGAATCTATAAAATAGGCGCTCAGTTCTGCTACAGGTGTCTTCCCAGAATAGAACTGAGCCTATTGCCATTTTATCTTATGCTGTTTGTGAACTTTTTGCCGTGAGGGGTGGCATTTCATCAGAGTTTGCACTTTTCATGCTTTTTTTTTTTTTTTTTTTAAATGTGTTTCATAGGCCCTCGTGATTGAACAGCCTCCTGTGAAGGCTTCTGGAAGTCTATTATTTGTTGACAGTGCTCTGATCTTCTGCCAGTTTCTGGCTTTCTCATGCTAGCAAGAATATCTCTTTCTCTTTTGCTGTCTTTTTCTTTTTTTTTTGTCTTTCTCCTCAGTGGGGTGATAGAAGGACGCAGAATGACATGGGTCATAAGGAAAGAGCATGTAGAAAGAGAAAGGAGGGGAAAAGATGAGAGTTAAGTGAGTGATGGGTGCCTGGCATGAAGAGGAAGTGGGAGGAAGGTGGGCTAGGGATTCTGGGAAAGGCAGAGAGAGCAAAAGTGTGTGTGTGTGTCTGTGTGTCTCATGTGTAATGCCCGCTTACGTGCCATTTAGTTGAGCTACAGACAGCCCTCCTATCTCCCAGCTGTTAGGATCCTCCAGAGGGCCCGGCACACAGGAGCTATTGTTCTTCTTGGCCAGCCCCACAGCTCTATAATGCTGCTTCTGTCTGCAGTGTGAACTGGTCTGACAGAGAGACACCAGTGCACGGCTAAGCTTGACTGACTGGTCCGCCTTGTGTCTTACTAGTACTGCCTTCACCACCTCCAAGGATTTTATACCAACTGCCTCTCTGTATTTCTTTAACCTTCTCTTGTAAACTTTTTTGTTTGTTTTTTTTAGTAGGGGATGCTGTCCTAATTCTCCCCTTGTGTTTTTTTTTTTTTTTCCTTTTCTTGCATGTCTTAATCCAGTCCTCTCTCTAACTCCAGGGGCAGGAGTTGTCACACTGTGCCTTACCCTGACCCCAGAACTAAATGTTTTGCCTCATGGAAGATAACGCTATAGCATTTTGCTTTCTTTAAAAGATCTCACTGTGGAACGAAGGTAGAACGTCATTTCCAGAAAAACTGAAATTACTTTTAGTGGGGAAAAAAGACTTTTTAGATCTCCCAAATGTTTACGTTTTGATCACAGAGCATCATAACTTGAACTGTAGGCTTAAAAAATTGCTATATAATGTCTTATTTCATCTTTTTTTTCTCATCTCTTGCATAGTAGCCATTCTGGCTCTTCGGCCTCTCTCTTTTATCTTCACCCAGGGGAGGAGAGGGTGTTGACAGGCTCTCTGAGAGTTGACAGTGTAACTTTGAAAAAGACCTGCCTGATTGTCCCTCAGGCGCTGTCAAGAGGGCAAAAAGAAAGATATTCCAACTGAATTTAAGGGTACCCCTTTCCATCTTTAACCACCTTTCATCTGTCTTCCCTCTATCTCAAGCTGAATGTAGCACGAGCTGCTATTCTCTTCAGTCTGTTTGCCTTCGGTATATCTGAACAGCACACCCTTGCTGCCACAGCTGCACAGTGTTTAAACATATGCGAGAGTTCTCTCATTCACCACATCACTTAAGGCTCTGACGAGTTTTTAGAAAGGATTTGTCTTGAGTTGAGGCTGCGTGTCATATCTGTCGGATGCAGCTTGGGGAATAGAAAGGGTATGTTCGTGCTTTCTTAGCAGTCTATGGTACAGAGCTGATTAAAAAAATATAAATAAATAAAAACAAAAGGGAAAAAAGGTTGAAGGCTTGGGCTCACATGCTCCAGATTTAATAAAGAATCCCCCTCGATTTGTCATAGTAGCCACCCATTTGGGAAATGGAGCACCATGGTGTCCCGTGACTGACCTGGCTTATTCTGTCAGCTGAAAGCCAAAGTGAGCTACACAATGGGGCAAACTGTGGGCTGTTGAAGCCACTCCCCTGGTGTCAGGTGTATGTTTGGAAGGTAAACGTAGTCCGATCCCTTTCTCAGCACAATGTAGGCTTCATCTGCTATAGGAGCGAACTGGATATGCGGCTTTTCCTGGGAGCTTTTGGCTCAAACACTGACAGTGTTATGCCTTTTGTATTTGTGTATATATCACATCCAGCGTTAGGGTTTTCTTGGTGTTTATATTAGCAAAGCAGTTAAACTGTAAGTTGCTTTTCCCATTTAGGTCACCATTTATTTTTTGCCTTGTTTGTTATCATTACTAGATGCTGCCTCCTGACTTCAAAACGATCTCCTCAGCTGCACTTAGAGCATGTGCATATTTGAATGCATTTGAATATTCAAAGTTAGGCAAAGCAGCGATCTCAACAATAATGTGCAGCACAGAATAAAAATATAATCTCTTTCGTTTTTTCCCCCATCTCGTTCTCATTTTGAATATGTGTGCTCTTTTCCTGTCTTGATTTCGGCTGTATCTTCAGTCTCCTATTTTCACCCATCTCGCTGATTGGTTCTTATTGAGCTGGAATGGCTGATGCCCTGGTCATTGTGATCATGTGCGATGACTGATGGAGACTGGAAAATGGAAAGGAGAAGCACCTTTATCACAGCCACAGCTTGAATCTCTCTTGTCAAGACTTGGTACGTCTGTGTTCAATTACAGATGCACTGAATTTTCATCAGGATTTTCATAAGCACTCATTTTTCTTCTGTTTCTCTCCCTGTGCTGGATAGGTGGATGAGAAGTAGTGAGGAAAAGACATTAAAGGGTTAGAGTCAAAAGTCGCAGATGAGATTTTCTCTCAGGCACATTATCACACAATTTCTTTAGTTTATATCTAGCTCAAGATTATTGTTGTTACGCTGAAGATTGTCACATTTGTTGTAAAGTAGTATTGCTATAAAATGCCTTAAAATTGCAAATGTTATAAAAAATGGCAGTCTTTAAAAGAGGACAACAACACAGCCATGGCTAATAAAAAATGCAAAATGGAGCAGAGGAAAGTGGTGTGAAAAGGGAAGGAGAACAAGTGGAGCAGTAACCTTAGTGTACACCTCCAATGTGTTTGTCCACTGTTTCACAGCAGGGGTGCCTGTGCACACAGACAACTGCTGCCTTCAATTAGGAGCCAATATTTGGCTGTTCATTTACAGCTCACAGCAAGGATCCAGTGCTGCTTTGATTTGCATGAGGCCCAAGTACAAGGCTTGTCTGATTTGCACTGGATGGAAGCCCAGCAGAGGCTGAGGGTAAGCTGTTCTTCCCTCTCAGATGGGGCGAGCGGAAGTGGAGGCAAGCTCGCCTTTCCTTTGTCTCTGATGGTTAGCAGCAAATGCCAAATTCAATTAAATCCTTTTCAAGAAACCTCCTCTAAACTGTCTTATTCAGTAACCGCTTCATCTTTTTTATAGATTCTTATCATAAAGCTGTTCTGTCAGTCCTCCAGCACAAATTACTGTTCCAGAGCAGGGGTCAGATGGATGTTAGGAATTTGTTACTAGTTGTAGGATAGGCAGTCAGAGTGGGGAGGTTTTGCTTCAGTAGAGTCCTATATACTGTAGTTTCCCTGTTTTCTCAGAGGAAAAGCAAAGGCAGAGAAGTGGTTACTGATTGTGGTTATCTACTGTCAGCCCTGTCTAAAGTATGTTAAAATGTCACTGATATGATGCTGAATCAAAGTCATTTTAATTGTCAAGCCATGCGAATGGTCTGAGATGCAGCAGTCTCTTACATAACTGTCTTTCATTTATAGACACATGCCCACAGCTAAGAGCATGTCTAGGCTACTGTTATGTAAGAAAGGGAAAACTCTTCTGTGTTCATATACATTAGATGTGGTACATCTGTAGATGACTGTTATGTTTCTAGACTGGTATTGCCAATATGTATTGTTTATTAGCTCTAGCTCTAGCTTTATTAGAGCAATGGGGGATCAGTGTGTGTGTTTTTTTTTTTTTTTGCTCCTGCGAATACTTGTGTATCATATATGACATCACACACATCTTGCATTTTTTTCTTTCTTTTTTTTTTTTTGAAACATTTAGTGCTGTTGAGTGGACCACAAGATGGCCGACGTGTGAATGTGATTCATTGCCTCAGAGGTCAGAGTGTAACCAATCAGCCAGTGAGCTGTAACTGTGAACTGTCATCTGCATGACATAACCACTTACTACTGCACTGTTTTTATGAAGGAGGACACTGATGGCTGTGGACTGCCCAACACAGAATTAGTTTGAGCTGAGAACACAAAATGCAAATAGGACTGTGGGAAAAAAGAATACTGATGACAGTTATTTCAGTCGGTACTTTAAGCTGAAACCTCTAATGTGTTCTAGTTCCACAACATTAATATAGTGAATGGCATAATAGATTATGGTAGAACACTAAAAAACTGAAATTTCACCATGGCAGGAAATGCTTCTCTGTTCCTGCTGAAGAGAAATGTTAATTGTGTTTGTCGGGCTGCACCTGGCCGGTTGACAGTTCCATTGCCGTCTAACTTTATCGGTACATAATGCATTTCTATTCAAAATGACTTTGTCTGTTGATTACATTTCCATCGCATCCCAGCAACAATAAAGTGCAATAAATGTGGCACCAGGAGATCCATCATTTAAACATGTATAAATGCACATTTTAAAGCTGAATCCTGACTGTATGTCTTATTATACTGACAAAACCACACTGGGGTGTCATATTAGCACACCACACCCCCCCGGAAATCTAATAATATGAATAAGGGCTCTTTAAAGACCTTAAAGGCTACCTGTCATAGCCAAAGTTTCATGTGATGAGGGCAGCATCTGCATGCATAATTTTAGTGAGTTAAAAGCTCAGGTTAACAGGATAATCTGAGGCAAACAGCTCTGGCTCTGATTGCAATACCCCCACCCACCTTCTGTTCAAACATTTTGTTTGTGAGGCGCATCCAATCAGAATCAAGTTGACTTTAAGACAGGGTGGCGTCAAAGGGAGAGGCGCTAGAACAGTTTGTTTCAGATAGTGGATGAACTGAGGGAATGCACTGGAAAGGCCCAGGATAAGATAAATTATTACTTTGACCTGTGGATCATGCAAAGCCACTCTAGCAGTGTCTGAGAATTAAAATCTGCAACTGTAAATGAGATGAATGGGTTCACTTCATCTTGTCATATGGGGTGTACATGCATTGTACACCCCATATGACAGGTGTTCAGGCTAGTGGACCAGTTTGATAAATAATATGCAATAACATAGCGTATATCTGGAGACAGAATCTCAAATAGAGTCTGAAACAAAGAGAAAATTACTCAGTAAATCTGGCCCTGACTGTGTGCCACAGGTGTGCTTTGCCAGGTCCAAAGTTTGGTAAGCGAAAAGGCGCTTAGAGGAGGATATTATTTATGTTGCCACCAGAAATTTTACTCTCAGTGTAAAAGAGTTTCTGTGTCTTCATTCCAACCTGTTGGTACAAGGTGTAAATTCAAATTCAGTAGCACAATGATCACATTTAGAAACAGTCACAGGGCTGTATACAGAATGCACGAAATATCCACGATGACCTGGGACGGTTAGTCCTGCAAATAGTGGCATCTGGACTGCAGTATAATGGGGCTGTTGGTTGCAGGTAAGGTTATTCAGAGGTGTTTAGGTCCTAAAGCAATCCAAAATGTCAAGAAGGGGAGGGGGGATTGCTGGGATGGTGGGTGATAGGGGTCTCTCTGAGTATTAAATTTGGTGCAGATTTTCTGTCAGTCCTAGCACTCCCTTCTGAAATGCAGATTATGACATACACAAAATCACCAGATAATGCTTATCTTTGTTTGCTTAATCAGCCTTATAGCTGGTTAAATGCCAGACCAGTGTTTGGATGAGCTTGGCATGAGCTGCCTGGAGGAAAGCCCATCCTCCTCCATCTAAAGAGTAAAGAGGCAACCCACATAGTTCCTTTCTGAAGTGTAGGATAAGGTCAAAGAGCCATTTCACTTTAGTGTGTTTGGTTATATAAATGCTAGCGGCGTCTTGAGGCAGGAGCCTGGTTTGCATAGCTGAGCCTCAGGAAGACAGATAGGTGCTGACAGACAGACCTGGCCTTGGCACTGGGACTGCTCTAGTGCTTCTTTTTTTCTTTTTCTTTTTTTTACTTGTTTGTCTCGCCTTCTTCATTACAAGCTTCCTGTGTGTTTCCTATCTCACTCACTCCTCACATATGTATATTATATTCCTCTCTGTCGTGTCCTACTTTACATAAGCGGGAACAGCACATTCAGTGCCGACTGCTTTAGTGAGGCCAATGATGACTGCCCGTTTTGTGGTCAGCATTATGTCGTAGTTGGACATCATCGTTGTGTCTGAAGGATTGAGCAGATTTAAAGTGGGTTCAAGGAAAGTTAACATTACAGTTCAGTAACAGAGAGGAAGCAGAAGGAGCAGGGCAGATGTAGCCTGGAGCTTTAAATAAAAATTTCCCAATGCGTCACGTATTAAAAAAATATTTGCAGATTATTTTCAGCTAATTGAGCTATTTAATTCATTCAAGTTCTGTAATTTAAAAGATTAGTTTGTATTGCCTCTGTATTACCATTAGGGTTTTATTTTAAAGAATAACTGATTTAATCACTTTCATTAACACTTACATGCTTACTTGGTGAGTTGTTTCTCTTTTGGTATTTGGCTGTTGCGACTCTGTCAACTTTGGATTTATCATGCTTCAAAATTAAGGTTTTTTGATCATCCTAATAGCTAAATGATTACAACTGCAACATCTCAGATTCATTTACTGCTACTTCTATTTCTTTAATATCCAACAAAAAGATGCAAATTAAAGAGATGCACTGACTGCAATTTTCTTGGCCTCTATAACTGGTAGCATATACAAGCAAAAAATAATGTTTTCTTCAATGCAGAATCTTACTTTCATAATAAAAGAAATGATGAAACTTTACAGTTTCCTCCAAACTGCATTAAGTTACAGAATCTTCTCGTTTAAACATCTGAAAATAAAGTGCTCTGCTGCTGAAAAGAGGCGCAAATAATTAAATGAAAATGAGTTGCTGTACACCCACCTTTACCTGACATTTAAAATTACCAAACAAAAGCAGGTGTAACAGATTTATATTAAAAAACCAAATATAATTTATTTTCACCATTTTCCAGTATGTTTATAAAATCCCCAGATAACAGTACATCCACCCTTTTCTCTTTGACACTTGTCTCCATATTTTTCCTTGGAACTGCTTTAATCTTTTCCTTATATCGAGGTTGCTAGATTGTGGTCTCGGGCTAATCGATGGTGCATCTCTAGAGAAATACCAAACAGGGAGCTGCAGTCACTGAAGCGCTGTCGAAATAGTGTTAACTTGGATGTCTTACTGCATGCAGATGCCCAAAACTGATTTGGGTCAAAAAAATCACTAAAATATTTTCTGGAGTTTAAAGAACCTTGTTCCTAAGACTGAGCTTAAGCGGTTAGAGTTATGAGTTCTAATATATGCAGAGTATACAAACTTAGTCGGACAAAGGGGCTCCCTGTAGTACCTACTGTATAACCATTCAGGGTCTGAAGACACTTCTGTGTTTGGAAAGTGAAGGGCCCTTATGTGTGGGAAATGGGAAGAGGTGGACTATGAGCAAGCTTAAGAAGTGCTTATCTAGTAGCAGAGGGGCAGAGAGAGCTCTGGGTTGTCGGATGCAGTAGTGACTATGATTGACAAGGGCATGATGTCTCAGATATCCTAACACACACACACTCTCTCAGGGGTGCGGTGATGAGGGGGACGGCAGACAAGCCAAAGTTTGACCGACCATAATAGATAAAGAATCGTGTGGGAGCAGAGATAACAGTTACTATAGATTCTGTCTCTTTCTTATTCTGTTACTTGTGCCTGTGTAGACAGACAGACAGAGACACACACATACACATACACGCACGCAAGCCTCACTTAATACCACTGAGGAGATTGGGGGCTTGAAATATGCCCACCGATAAGAAGAGGGAAAAAAAATAGAGGCAACCATGTAGAGAGAATACGCAAGTCAGGAGCTTTCTACTTGTAGGAAGAATTGGATTTTGTTTCCCTTTCAAGACATGCCGATTGGAGACGAGCAGAGGACCTCACAATGCCTGGTGACAGCCAAAAGAAAGAGGGAGAAAAGGGACCAAGAGGTGCTTTGTCTCCCTCATCTCAGTCCCATTGTCACCCGTATCGCCTCCTCTAGAGACAAGAAACTGCATTTGCTTTTTTTGATCTAATGATCAAATCTATATGGATGACTGGAGTGTGTGTGTGTGTATGTGTGTGTGTGTGAGGATGCAGATGGAAGACTGTATTGAGTCTCTGGACCCACTTGCACACAGTACTCATCTAAATATAGTGAATTGAATCATGCAGACACCTTAAGTAACAGTCTGCCACAATGTAAAAATGTCTTCTCACTGCTTAGAAAAACTGCCTGGCAGGCCTGGGGAATCAGTGTCTTTATCATTATTCAGTCTAATGGCAGAGTAAGTGAATGACCAAAGCCTTAATTGAGTCAGATCTTCTATAATGCTGTTAATACAAGCCTGTTAGAACACATTTTATCTTTTCTATCTTCTTTTTCTTTCTATAGAAATTCATCCTTTCCTCCCACCCTGGTTTTCTTTGCATTTGCATGCAGAGAATGTTCACCTACCATTTTGCCTTGCGGGGGGATTTTAAAGCGTTGTGTCCAGGATTAAGTATGTGTGTGTGAGGTGGAGGAAGCCAGTGTGGTGGTCATGAGATGTCAAGAGATGCAGGTCATAAAATGCCTGCAGGTGACCTTTTGACCCCTAATGAGCAAACTGTTTCTATATATGGAAAAAGGCTTAGAGGGCAGTAACCAGACGCTGCCTGCTTGCCTAAGAGATAATTTTTGAAGTTCAAAATATGCATTTGATACAAAGGTTTATAATATTACTTTGTACTACACCTGTTTTAATCATTAACTAGCTGCACTTTCAGACCGCTCAATTAATGTTCGACCCAAGTCGTACCGACCCGTGTGGCAGTTGTCACCCTGCCTCTCATTTACACAAATGCAAGTCAGCAGTGATCAACTTGAGAAATACATTGTGTTATAGAGATTTTTGCCAAATAAAAGTCAAGTGTAAGCTCAAAAGTAGCCTTGGTAGTGTTTTCCCTGGAAATTTTAACCAAAAGTATTGCATGACTGCTTTACACTTTAGTTTAACTAAACTTAACCTTGTAACTCAACAGCAGCCTGCACAATATTGTCACATAATAAAACTGAAACACGTGTTCTAGTGATGCTTGGTTGAGCTATTTGTTTACTTTTGGTTCACAGACCTCTACCTGCTACGATCTCCTCCCTGCATACCTTCATAGCCTGGCTGTACTCGAGGCAAAGATTTTTGCCTCAGGTGGTGAAAAAAATGTTATTGTTTCCACCTTTAGCAGGACGAGCTTTCTTACATATTCAGTTTTGTGACCTGTTGGAGGTTGTTGAAGTAGCTCCATTTTCCGGTACTTAATCGTCATTGGAGGTTTGCGTGCTGCTCTCAGACATGCCTGGGCTTGTCTCCTTGTTGCGCACACTAGAGAACGTAAATGCATGGCATTGCTATATCATTGATATCACAATATGACACTTTTATAGGACATAAAAATTTATATGATGTGGCACAGCCCTAGTTGACAGTCCAGGGTTTGTCATGCTACAGTATGGACAAAATTAGAATACAGCTCATGGCTTGTGAATTGTATCATTAGAAAATGTTACATTTGGCGGAATCAGTTAGAGCTTGCTTAAACGAGCACTTGATATCATCCCAGTGGTCAGGCCTGCTGTTCTCTACCAACTGGTGCTGCCTTAGGCCTCCTCACAGCAAGGGCACCTTTGCTAACCATCACTGTCCTGGTCTGCAGGCACTGTACTCCCAGAATCATCTCTCATGCACAGATACAAACTGTGACATTGCACACAGGCACAAGAGACAGCCTATGAGAGGTTTGCACAGCTGCCCTGGGCACTGTCTGATCGGCCCAGTTTAGCCCACAAATCCGTCCTGATTTCCCTCTTGCCTCTCTCGTATAACCACCTCACAGTTGCTGCCAAATGCCACTGGGTTCACTGAATGGTCTTAAATTGATGCTGCTATTGTTGTTTTCACAAACACGATGGTTCACTGTAGGCGTGCCTCGTGTGTGTGTGCGTGTGTATATATGTGTATCCGGTTTGACACTTGCACAGAAAGGTTTGCATGAGGAAACAATGTGGAACTTGTTTTTTTTTTAAAAATAATATAAATAAATAATTTATGAAGTTTATAAGTTACATCAAGTTAAAGATTCTTTTTTCTTTTTCTTTTTTGTCCTTATTTAAACTTTTCTTGCTGTACACAAGGCAGCAGTGCAGGAGAGACTGAAATACACTTTGCCTCGAAGCTGTATCACTAGACTTTAACACCACCTTCTTTTTAGTCTCAGACCATGAGTCACTCTTAGATGTAGATCAAAGGGAATTGACAGGAGAACAGTTCATCTACAGTGTGCTGAATTTGTACTTTTTGCACCAGAGCTAGGTGGATGGATAGAGGTGTGATGAAGTGATCATTATGAAAATGTGAGTGCTTAAGGCGCAGGCGCAGCATAACAGGGTGCCATATATTGTGATTCATGTCACTTCATTCTCCGAATAAGTGCTTTTGACATGTTCCCCTCTGGGTATTTACTTCCGTCAAATGAATGTGAAACTGTACATTGTACAGTACTGAATCCCAGTGCCGACTGTACTGCAATATATGAGAAAAATTGCTGTATCAATGAAATATTAGCTTTTACTCTCCAGTAGAAATCCTCTCTTATTTATCGTGTCTCCCTGCCCTGGAACACAGAGCCCGTGTTGTGGACTCAGGCATTGATCTCAATGAGGAAAAGATGATCTCTCTCTCCTTTTCCCTTAATGCCACCCACGCTGGTTTTTTGGTTTTTTTTACACTGTTGCAAGCTTACCCTTTCTCTCAGCCCACATTATAATCCCCCCTTTCTCTCTTTGTCTGGTCAATGTCTATCTCTGCACAGGAGCTCAGAAACTTTGTAAACTTGCAACAGAAGTTAGGGTTCTTCTTGAGACATGAACCTCCACCTAATTTTATGCATAAAGAAAATACCTTAAAAAGGGCACATAGATATAAAAAAAGATTTGTATGGTATAGTAGTACTGTGCAAAGGCTTTGAGTCACCTCTCATTTCTTCATATTTTGCTAGAGAAACGGGTGTATTGGGATTTTTGGATTTTTAAGTGGGCTGCAGCACTCTTGACTTTGGGAACCACTTCTTTAGTGACACATGCTTCTCAATTTGTATCGACTACAAATTGAGAAGATGGGGTGAACAGAATGACTCATTTAGCATGCTTTTCTTATTTAAAGGGAAACTATTGCTTATGTGACGCACAATAAATAATTCTTTCTAGTTAATAAAGATTAGCTTTCTAAATAATAAAACTAATGCACTACATTTTTTTTTTTTTTTACTAATTTTGTTTTTCTAAAGAGATTTGGATGTGCCATTTGAGAGAGAGCGAGACAGAATCTTGTTCTCCCATTCAGAAAATCGTGCACAAAGACTCTGATGCAAAAACAAACACATCAAGGACACCGCTATAGGAGAGTCTACCAGTAATGAGTCATTTAATTGTCAGCAACTGTAAAACATAAAAGGAAGATGACTTAAGTGTTTAGTGTTACATGTAAGAAGAAGAGTTCAAAAAGTCACAAAAAGAATGTGACCGACACTAGAGAAGAAAAGAATAAGCCTCGGCCCTACAATGACACGCTGAAAAGAAATAAAGCGGCAGCTGGGTTTCTGAACCGCAGGGGGCATCTGCTTTATTTGACCAGTAATCTAGTAAACCAAGAATCTGTTGTATGTGTGACTCTCTGTTCTTCCCTTTTCTCCACAGCTAGTCCATTTCTCACTTGGCGTCTGAATTGCTTTGGATCTGAGGAAGCGCAATGTCAAGATTGAAGTTGTTTGGATGACTATGTTTTGGCTAAAGGTTGTTTACTGTGACATACTCACTGCAGTCAGACATGCAACTCATGAAATGGCATGACACACAGCCACATGGCTCCTTAGCCCGTAAGGGGACCTCCAAGGGCTGTCAGACTTTACCCCACAGCAGTGTATCAAAATGTGACAACCACACTGAACACTGAGGGCCAAAAGTAGTCAGCTGTGTGTTTTGGTGACAGTTGGGTCTTTCTGATCAAGCGTTTCTTTTTTAACATGAGCTGCACTGGCAAAGCATAAAACAACAGCTCATGCTAGGCATTGGTTACGGTTTTATGTCATTGTTTTGTGGGAATTAAATTTTTAAATCATTGCCAGTTTGGGCAAATGTGCTGGTGAATGCTTTAAAGTAAAAGAAGATACTTCCATAGAAACTTTAAAGAGGCTAGTCTTAAAGAAGTCCTGTAACTTATCCAGCTAACACTTTGATGAAACAAACATCACATTGAAAGATTACTGTCACTGTTCAGCAAAGGTCCAGGTCTGCAGCAGTGACCGCTGTCAGCAGAATGCAGGGAAGTGTGCAAACCATCCAGACAGATGATGTGGCATCAGTAAGTAGTCAATCAAAATTAAGGTAGCGAGGGGAAAAAAATTGGTTAAATGACTTTTATTCTAATGTCTAAAACATGGGAGAGTGAACAGAAAGTTGCAAAAGTTAAATAGTCATGCTTTATTTATTTTGCCCTCTCAGCTGGATCAAATATTACTGCTCTGCCTTTTGGTCTATAAATTTGCACACGCACTTGCTTTTTGGTGATTCTTTTTGTTTGTTTGTTTGTTTCGTTGTTGTTCTGTTTTAATGTTAGTGTTTTTTGTTGTTTAAGCTGACAGGGGTTGCTGTTGTGGTAAGTATGTGTGCATGTCCTTCACGTCTGTATGAACAGCAAGGGAGTTAGTTTAATGAAATTTGCCTCACAGGCCAAACAAGCACAGCTGCACAGTGCAAGCATGCAGACATTTATTATTGAGCAGCGGGCTTTCATTATTCATACCAGTGGGTTTCTGTGCACTCAGCAGATAAACTTCTTTGAGTCTGTTTGTTCATCAGACACTTTACTCATTGATGCTGGCACACAGATGTCCATGAATATTTAGTCGTGCACGTCTTACAGTAGGATAAAGCACGTTTGCTAAATGAATGCCTGAAGGCATCAAATCTATGTAACCAAACACAATGTGGCCTGTGTCCAAACGCTCACTCAGTGTAAGGTTCATCATTGATGATGTTTTGAATGTAAAGAGCAGTGGACAGACACTCACTGTTGAGTCAGTGACTTCTTTTCATTGGCTCACACACAGGAAACACTTGATGATGGGAACGTTTAAGTTCTTTGCTGTCCTCTAGGGGCGGCCGTGACAGAGGCTTTAGAGCGGGTTCCCTTTAATTGCATCATTGGCAGGCGAGCAACTTGCATGGCAGCATGAGTGTGTGTGTGTGTGTGTGTGTGTGTGTGTGAGAATGGGTGATTGCAAAACAGCAGTTCCTATAATAGGTTTCTTAAAGGGAGTAGTACATGCCAAAATCAGTGAAACGATGAGATCTGCAGTTTTTTTAGGTGTATGTATGTATGTATTCAGTTATGATCAGAAATGATTTATGATTGATTCAATTTATCATTAATTATTAGCTAAATATTCACAATCAGTTTAATGTTATATCAGATGAAAGCAGGTTTTATTTTTTTTTTAAAATGCCATTGGTGTATGTTTGTTGTTTGTTGTCTTAAGCAACTCTTGAAACTTGCTCACAGCTGCCAGGCAACATTATAACAGCTCTGAAAGGCAGCCAGCCAATGGATCTGTGCCATCTGAGTACCTGTGTACAATCCAAGTGCCAGTGTTCCAAGATGCTTACTTTGATCAAAAGGATATGCACGGCATAATGCTAAATGACTGCTGTGCTTAACACCTCTGCCTGATGGGGGCCTCTTTCTGACTAATGTGTACATGAAAAATGTCCACAGACTTGATCCCAGTGCCCAAACTGCTGAGTTCGGATGAGGGAAAACAAACAAGGAAGTCTTCAGTTTGAAATAAAAAGTTTGCACCACTGCAGAGGAAAAGCCTTTGTTTATCTGCAAATAAGACAGCATATCAAAAAGGATAACATGAGAAATGGTGCAGCCAGAAATTCAGTTATTGAGTCGAGGAAATAAGCTTATTATCTTCCTTTATCCCTTGCCACAAGCACTCTAAAGTTTCCCACTACCAGCAAACCTAGTTAGCATAGCTGTCTGAGCCAAAACTGACAGCACTGGTGCTGCAGGTGTATTTTTAGCCTGACAACAAGAGGTCTCTATGTGTCTGTGTGTTATAGCACCATGCTGGTGAGGGCCTGCAAGGTGACAACTCACCCCTGGGGGGCGGGTCTGCTGATACAGAATTTTAATTGGGAGGATGACACAATGGCACATGCCATGATATATTCTGCCAACGTGATCTGCTGTGATGGGTGGGTTGAGGAATGGGGGTGGGGAGCAGGGGCTGATGCACGTGTGAGGTTATTGTTGTGATATGGGACCGCTATTTGCATACAGCTTTGATGAGAAACTCCACCGGTCTCGCAGGTAGCTGTCAGAAAATCGCAGCATGTTCAGGATATTTGTGTGTTTTGTTACGTTTTGTACATATGCACCAGGGATGGCTGCTCTGGCTACTCTCCTCATCTGTCAGACATGACAGTCTGTTCCCACCCACTGCAGCAAAGCATTAATATAGGGGTATGCTTGAAGTGACACTCATCATATAGGTCTGTAGGCACCTTGCATCAGGGTCGCTGGATTGTCTGTTTCAGAGTCACAAAAATTGTCTGAAGCAGCCTCTTAACACCAACAGTCGAGTTTAATGCTGTTCGATAAACTGATGAGCCCTTTGTTTGAAGCATATTAAAGCCTCTAAACTCTGGTGAAGGGGTGGTGCCTGACTTGAGGTGGGTCACCTAATAAAGCCTCAGTGGTATTGATTTTAGCATTAAGCCATCTTTCTTTCAGTATTTTATCACTGATTCCAAAAAGCTCAGTCTTTTTGTACCATCCCTGTGCCTTCTGGCTTACTTGTAGCCACAAGAAAGTGCTGCTGCTTTAAAATGTATTGTAGAGACAATTTCAGTCACGGGTGCTTATGAAAAAGAACAAATGGCATTTAAAAATTTATATCTGCCTCATTAGAATAAGAAAGATGACGAGTCAGACATAGTATTGTTCCTGTTAACCCCTGCAGCTGTTTAAAAACAGGAACAAGGAAGAAGCAGACCTGTTGATAGATTTTGAGCTTGACTGTGCTTAGTTTCGTTTTAGTCTCCTATGTTGTCTTTGGAAAATGAACTGTGGTAACTGTCCTGCACTGCAAATCTGCATTACTGATTTAAACCAGCTGTTATTAAGCTTTGCCAGTTTGATCTCCTAACCCTGCGCCATTGGCTGCTGCAGCTCTGCCAGCTTCACTGATTGCATGCCCATGTATTATGTTTGCAGCTGTTCTTAGTTCATAACGAAGTCCAATACTACAGTTGTAGTGCATGTTCCCAGAGTCGCTCAACAAAGGACAGAATGTTCAGGCTAATTTGACAGAGAATCTTACTCTTTAAGCTGGAAGATCAATGTGGCTTTTAAGAATCAAACACATTACAGTGTATGTATTTTGCTTTAAGGCTCAGTTATAAGTCCTGGGGGTGGTTGCAGTAACTGATCTTTACTGACCCTGGCCTACCTGTTAAGAGCACAAACTTGAGGCTAGGTTTAAATACACCTGGTCTTAGCGATGCACATTCACTTGAATGGACACGTCATTATGGCTGTTGCCTAGCAGCAAACTCTGTCTTGCTCATTTGTCATTTTTAATTTGCACCAACTGTGAGGGATCAGTGTAAAAAAGAGTGAGATTTCACTGACACAGAAATAATAGTGCTGTACAGTCAGCACAAGCAGTCCCACTTGATGATAAACAACCAAAAGCAGAGTAAGAAAAAAGTGAAAGGACTTCCTGTGTAAGATGGTGCCTTGACCGGCGGAGTTCCAGTATACAGCAAATTGCTGTTTTTGGAAATGATTCATCTGCGTTAATCTGACCAACAGATAGAAATATTACTTTCATACTTCTGATGAGATGGAACCTGTATGTCCATTTGTAGGAAGAAAAAGGCTTGCACTTACAGATGGTGCAAATGGTATTACTGTTACGATGGATTTAGAATGCCAGATTATGTGCGATTTAACTTAAGAGTAAGCCCTTTTGGCCCTGTCACACCAGTTCCTGGAGTAACTTATACTAAATGCCTGAGTTACTAAATAGCACAGCATTTAAAGCTCACCTGGGCCTTTTGCAGCAGCTAAATTGCTGACCCCCCACAGGTGACAGGATGTCAACATCTAGAGAAACCACTATTGATGCAGTTTCTTATTTTGATGTTCAATTTGTAATCGCACTCTTGAGAGATATCAAGAAGCGCTGAATTTCGTTACTTCAGAAATACCTTAGACATGGCATCTTTTTTTGAAGACTGGAAATGTAAAAGTTGAATTTAGTATATTGATTGTGCATTTACAAAGCTGTTCAATCAAACACCTTTTGGATTTTACTTGATACAATGCTGTTACAGTGCACACTACAGTTCCAAGGATGCTCATTATGTCATAAGGAAGTGTTAGGTTTAGCAAAAATGAAATGAACATGAATGAATAATTCATTTCATTTTATTTATCCATCTTTTCTTACCTTCTAACAAGTTCATGATAGTTCAGTTGTATTGTACTACTGGATACTGGAAATTAACTGTGAAAAAAAAAAAATCTTTGTAACAAATAGCATCCATATTTTTCCTTTTCTTCATACTTAGGTTGGTATGCTTGTGGGTGAAGTAGGAAATTGCATTTTGTGTGGAAATTTGAATCCATGCATGAGCTCGTACATAGAACCAGACTTTTTTATTTGACTTGTGTTGGATTCTGTTTCATGGTGATCCAGCAGGAAAATCAGAGTTCAGGCCATGAATTTTACATCACTTAATGACGAGATTTCTCTTGAGGCTCAAGCAATTTGCTTTCAGTTTTAACCAGCTTCCTTGCCCCCCCCCCAACTACTCTGAGACAGCTACTAATGGCAAGCTAGGGCTTGACAAATTGCTGAATATTTATTGTGTCTTTTTTATACGGATGCAAATGATGTTTTATCTGAGGTGTCTGTTTCTTTGTATCCATTTGAAATTTCTTGTATAATTTATAAACACATACAAATCAACAGGAAATACTTAATGTTTGTATCCACTCCTATTGTATCTAATGATGTATCAGAATTCTGGCAGCTCTGAAAACACTCCACATAAAAGGCCCTTGACCAGCTCCACACTGAGGGGTCGGGAGCTATATTGTGCTGCAGTGTGAGTGAGTAAATACTCCATTAGGATTCATTAGAGCCTTTAGTTGGACGTATTGTTCCGGGTGCAATGAACTGCACCAGTCGAGGCCCCTTGCTCTCTCCTGGCATGTGCCATCCCTCACCCCGCTTTGTGCCTGTGCACAATGGATGAGCAATCCCCGATCTCCCACTCATATTGCATTTATTCATCAAGTGCTATCGTTGTTGCGATGTGTCACTGTGATCTTGACCCATTGGCTTCTCAACCAACTGGTCCGCTTTCCTTTCCCTGCCCCCTGTCTCACGTGAGCTGTCATAAAGTGACCGATGACATCCCACTGCAGCCGTTGCCATGGTGATAGGTGACAGCTGGAAGCACCCCCCCCCCCCCCCCCCCCCAAGATGAATGAGCCATAAAAGTAGTAGCAGAGTGGCAAGGGGTGTGCTGCCAGAGAATGGCTAGCCTGTAGAGTAGCTGGAAATAAAATGTAAAGGAAGAGAAATCACAGGAATGTTAAATATGTTTTTGTGCAATAACCATCCCTAATGATTTCATACTTTAGTGGCCTGCAGGGGTGGGCTTCCTCTGTTTTACTGGCAGTTTTTTTTTTAAGGCAGAAAAAACTATGATAAGCGGACAATAGAGAAAAAATCTATCCAGTCTTTTCCTGATTGAATCAAGATAACAGAGAATATGGAGCAGTGTGAGATTTTAAATGTTAGCCCCGCCAGTTTTGTCATCTACATACTTTTCTTTCATTCAACAGCTATTGCGTGACATTGTCAAAAATCTAAGAATAATCACTAGAGGTTCATTAATGCCTTGTGTCAAAATTCTTTGGATACTTTGATAATGTGCTATAAAAGTGACTCAAACAAAACCTAAGATAATTCTATTATTTTACTTTTTATAATTTATTGTGCTTATGCCCCACCCCCCCCACAAAAGCTGGATCTGAAGCAGAGAAATCCCTAGATCATAAAGTTTATTTCATATCAACTACACTTCCCAATTTGAAATATGTTCTCTTGAACTTACTATTTTTGTCTCTCAGTTTCATGACAACCATCTCCTCGAGGCAAAATATATCCTTATTCCTATAGTAGTATTTTATCCCACAAAATGCAGACAGTCGAATGTGTTGTATTTGAAAATGCTTAAATCATTTCATGAGATTAACCATTTATGATGAACATCCCGTGTTTATCAGGTTGTGGAACACTTTTTTTTTTTTTTTTTGGTGTGTGTTCCAGTAAATCTCCTTTTTGGTGGTTTGTCATTAACACAGGCGTTTTTCAAGGGTCTGCTTGGACCCAGGTGATGTAACATATTTTAGTGAGTGCAAGTCTCTGAGCAAACATCCACACTGACTCATTTGCTGAGTCTTTACTCTACAGTGCACCAACTACACATGTGCCCTACAGGCGGACTTCAAGCAGACTTTAAAGAACTATAACAAGAGTGACTACTCAGCCGTGGTGTCTCCATACTCCAGAGTATAATCAGCTTTAAATTTTTTGGCTCAATGTGAATATTACTGATGCTGCAGTCACACTAGGGAAAACAGTGCTTAGAGACTGCAGCAGAACCCAAATTACTGCAACTGTCTGCAATAAACTTGTGATCTCATTGCCTTTGAAATGGTTGCTTTGTAGATGGGGACAAGGTCTGCAACCACTCGCAGTCAGTGGCTATCTCCAAAGTGAGTTTGGTGCATCAATACGGCGATAAAACGGCAATAAGATGGATTCAGTCTGCTATTGGTTTGTGGTTGAATGGGATCATGTAGGCAATCACATGCAGCCTATTTGTGATAATATTGCAAGTGCAATAAATAGGCCGTCAGCATTCAGAGAAATTCACATTAACTACTTACATTCAGAGTCTAGCCAAAACCTCATTGATTTGAAACAAAAATTCATCCACAAATAGTGATGTAGTTGCTGCAGGATGGCTTTGCTCTTCTGTAGGAATAGAACCAGCAGGCAACCAGTTGAGTCGAGTCCCCAGTTACAAAGAGACGAGTTGCACTCATCATTATAGACTGGCTCAGAGGGATTACAACATTTTAGCAATTTGTCTGTTTGTAAATTAGATGGCTCTTTGTAAAGCTTCACCAGTCTGACTGAGAGTCTGCAGTCTGCAAGTGCCTTGCGTTCAAAAGTGGTCACCCAGAGATTGAGGGTGTTGCATGCTCAGTGCCTGGGTGAACATTTAGTTGCTGCAACTACTTCCAATGTAATCTCCAGGCAACCACCACCATTTCCTAGTCACAAGGAGGTTGCCGTCCGATTTTTACTCTAGTGTGACCCCTTAACTCATGCAGGACACTGTTTATAGTTCTGTTAGTTTTCCAAATTTAAATAGGGTTGAGCTTAGTTCCTTGCAGTTTGTCCCGTCTTTGTTTTTGTCTCTGACATTTTCCCATTACATCTCTTGGTCACAACCAAGATTATATATCTGACTAATTTCTCATGGAAACCTATCTATAATAAGAAAATCTGATAGAAATAAAGCTGTCATATACTTAGATTATCATGTAAACAGAAACCTTAGTGTACAAATGCAGAATGAAAGTGTGTGCTTGCAGTGTGTGAGTAATCATGTGTGGGCTTGTGTAGAGAATATTTTCCTCGATCATGGACAGCAGTCTTAAATTATTTCATATCCATTCGGCAGGCAGGAAATGTACTGTATGCTGCAGTCATTCATCACGATCTGAGCTTATGCACTGTGGCAAGACACTGACTGAAAAGCAAGGCAATGCAAAGTTAACTGTGTTTACTTACTAATGATGTGCCAACTTATATTAAGTTAATGCAGAAACCTTGCTCGCCTGTACTAGATCTACACACCAGCACTTCTTCTGTTTGCGTTCACTGCAAAACGAGATTAAAGCTAGATGAGAAAAGTGAATTTCTTCATTGACTTTGATTTTGGTATTGGAGGTGACTTTGAAACACAAAGCTTCTTCAGTTTGACCATAATCTTTGAGCAGGGTGTTTTTTTTTGTTTGTTTGTTTTTTTTAAATCATTCATAAATCTCAATTTGAGACCAAAGGACTGTTTGCATCTACTATTTGAAATGCCCACACCAAGAAGGATCAGTATCGCCTACTACCTATATCTTTATGCTTTTTATGTGGTTTGCTTTTATCCACTGCTGCTTTGTTTTTGGTATGATCATCATCAAGTCTGTCAGCCATGCCGTACTTGTTTAAAAAGGCCAATAAAAATAAAAGTATTAATATTGTGATTGTGCACACTGTGCACAAGCCTCCCACCTCTGCCTAAAATTGTTTGTTTCTTCCATTTTCATCTTTATTTCACTGCTTTGTGGAAGCTTAATATTCCATCACTGTTTGCTTTTAATTCCCCCTTTAAACAAACCTGCTCTCTGTCAGCTTCAAAAATAACTTTTATGATTAGGTAGAAGTAAGGTTAATAAAAACAAAATGCAATCATATAGGGACTTGGCCCACAAACTTACCTGTACTGGTTTATTTAATGTAAATATACAGGTGAGAACAGCGTTTGTACAATTCTAACGAGCTTAAAAAGTTAATATTTGACCATCTTTATTCTTCAACACTGCCTGACCTCTTAGACAAGCTTTCTAGTGATTTCTTCAAGTAGTCTTCAGGAATAGTTCTCCAGGCTTCTTGAAGGACATTCAAAGCTCTTCTTTGGATGTTGGCTGCCTTTTGTTTCATTCTCTGTCAAGATGATCCCACACTGCTTCAGTAATGTTGATGTCCAAGCTGTAGGGAGGCCAATCCATGACTGATAGTGTTCCAATGTGTGTTTTTCTACCCAGGTGTTCATTGGCAGTGTGTTTGGGATCATTGTCATGCCGAAAAATGAGGTAGCTGTCAATCAGATGCTTTAATGCTGTGTAGACAGGTTTTCAGCTAATAGCTCTTTTAGGAATCACCTTGTTGGTGCAAAAGTACTATTTTATAACTCTCTAACTGTGGACTTTTTCATAGACTGAACTAAAAGGGAAACAAATTATGTGTTTTTTCTGACAGGCTGGTAAAAAAGTGCCTAAGGATACAATTTAAAATTGGTTCTTTGCTAAATTGTCTCTTACATGTATGTGTAGACACAACACTGGTTCCTTCCTTGAGTTAGGTGCCTCTTTTGTGACTGGACTGAAAATGAGTGAAAACGCAGCCACGGTCCAAAGAAAAACTTTGTAAGACCTTCAGAAAGTCTGGAGAACTATTGCTCAAGACAACTTTGAAAAATTACAAGAAAGCCTGGCTCCTTGAAAGCAAAATATAAAGAAATGAGGGGTGGCGAAAACATTTGACCAGTCCTATATGATTATATTTAATATAATAGGACAGAGACAGGAAACACTGGGCATGGTGGCTTTATCATCATCTCAGAATAAAATCTGTAGGCTACATCATAAATCTGTGACTCTGTGGATAATAAGGAAGCTGCCAGGTTATTAGCCAGTTCTCCTGCACTGAACCATTTAGCGCACATCTGTGTAGCAATCATTGTTTGAATGTAACAAGCTTTAGACATGAAATGCTGATCAATGAGCAATCGTAGTTGGAGATGACAATTTGAGTCAGGATAAGTGTGCTGAAATGACTTTTGGATTCCAAAACCAGACTCTGTAATTTAAAGCAAGTTTTTGAATCCAGGCTGTAGATAGTCTGAATGTGTTCTGACAGCATTCAGACTGCTTTGAAATAGAATCATTAAATTTTTGAGCATCATTTTGAAATCTGTAATGTAGGTATAAAACAATAAATTTGAATAAAATCTTTTCCTCTTCAAGTACTGGACATTGCATACACTAATACCAATATATCTGTCATAATACTGACCAACTGATGCATGGGTTGGGTTGCACATATTCACATAAATAAAATAAAGCACGTTAAAAGTCCTAACGTTATCAGAAAACCAGTATTATATCATTATCTTTTTAAATATTGTTGCAATTCTTCCAAAGGCTCTTGAGGTTTTTCCACTTAACCAGCCAAAATATCAGTAGCCCAACATTGCCATCCACTAGCATGGCAAAAAATGTCATATACAGTACTATAATTGTGTATAACAACTATGAAATTAAGGTGGGAATGAAAACAAGCATTAAAGGAAATCAACACATATAGTAAAAAAAAAAAATAAAAAGAAAGAGGGCTTGACCAGCATGACTTCCTCTGTGACTAGTATGTGAAATGACACAGAGATCAGGTGCTCAGATGGACCAACTGACAGGCACGGATAGTGATTAGCGTCTGAAGTTTTTAATAGCCCACTATATTTTTAGAATTGCTTCTTCACTGAGGAATAACCAGAATTCTTGGCTGTAACCATAGAAATGTTGGACCAGAATGTGTCCCGGCTGTGGCTGGTTAGAAGGGAGCGAGAGGGTCCAGTAAAAGACTGTGCTGAGGTGATTCATCTCTGAAGCATCTTAAATGGGAGCATCAGTGCCCATAAAAGGAAAAAATTTGAACATGCACCTCTTTTTATCCATTGCTGAAATGGTTCAAGTGAAGTGCGGAAGTGATGTTAAAATGACACAAACCCAAACATGGTGCCAATCTCTGCCCACCACTAAAATAACAAGAGATCCTCTACTCTAGAGATCTTTTTATTTCCTCCAGCAGACTCTGCATCACTCACCAAAAGTGTACACATACACATCATCCCCTCCTCACTGGGAACAACTCTTGACACAATGAGCACTTCTCACAGACTCCAGATGTCTTAAGAATACCAAAACCACTTGCCAGCTGTTACTATGTTGACCTTTAACAAGTGGGCCCAGCACTATCTAAAGCAGAATGCAGGAAGATCATCTTAAAAAACACATTTCTGAGAGAAAGAGATATCAAACTATATTCTCATATGAAAAATGTCACATTTTGAATATACACTTAACTCATTTTATTTAGATTCTACTGGCTGTCAGACAACTGGATCAAACCTAACCCAATTAATTCAGCACCTAGTCGCCAGCAAAATAGTCCTCTGAGGTTTTTAAACTTTGTACAGATTAAGCAAATGAAGCATAAAATATTAATTAATTAATTAATTACTAAGAGGCTTAGAGGTGTTGATAGAGTTGGGCAGATCATGCCTCTCTCCTAGTTTTACAGTCTTTGTGTTATGCAAAGCCGTTGGCAGCTTTGTAAAGAAAATGAAGCGTGTTTTCCAAATTGTGAAACATTTCCTTTAATGTACAAAACAGTATTATTTGTAATTTTAACATTAATTTAGTCTTTTTTTTTCTTAAAATTAAGCTGCATCGCTCATCGCATTCCTCATCTGAAACTCTTTAGAGCATGAGGCATGTGCTTCTCTTTTAGAAACACTCCACCTGTTATGCAGTTTTCATATCAGAAATCGATGACATTTCTCTTTAATTAATTTATGTGAACAGTAAATGTCTTTCGATTTTAGATATTCAACATATTAGAGGGGTTCAGTGAGAAACGGGCTGATAAACAGGAAAGCAAAATGAAATTAAATAAGTCGAAACTGTTTACCCTTCTCACTCACTCCTATCCCACCCCCCGGGGCACTCATCTCTCCGTCTTCAAGGCTTCTCATGTCTCTGTAAAGGAACATTGTAAAAAAGGTGGTTTGAGCTTCTTTGGAGTATCTGGGCTTATTTGAAAAGGCACATTAGCTGCACTTGATGAGCTATTAAAAGTCATTATGAGTTGTGAAATTATAAAACCCACTGAGTTAATCTGAATGAATCTGGAAAAATAAACAAGTTCAATGAACTGAAGATAAGCTGAATCAGCTGTTCAGCCAGACAGACAATTGTTACAGACAGACTGACTTTTTTTTTTTTAATACATTTTCTCAGTTTAACAAGTTTTTTTTCTCCCTTCAATTATTATGGAGAACTCGCAGCCCAGTGACTTTGAAGCCGTTTTGTACTGCAGTCAGCACAAAGACAACCTGTGAAAAAGGTGTCTTGTGAGTTTTTAACTGTCTAACAAAAGTTAATTGGAAGTCTGCTAATTAGATTTTTTTTCTTATAAACTTAAAAAGTTCAGTGAACACTCTGTTGTTCATTATTTCACCTCCACATTTTAAGTTAAAATGTCTGATGTTACACGAATATATATATATATATATATATATATATATATATATATATATATATATATAAATAATTGGGTAACTTCAGACATTTTAACTTCTAAATATATATAATCAGAGTATAGCATCAAGTCAGTTACACTTCTGTGACATTGATCTGGTAGCAGAGAGGTGCACTAGAGGGGCAACAATGAGACAGTCCCCAACAGGAATGGTTTTACTGGTGGAAGCCACTGACATTTTTCCCTCCTCATCTTTTTCTGACTTTTTTTTTTTCCCTCTCACTAATTTTGCTACTAGCATGAGGCAATACCTGCACCCTACAGAGGTTGCACAGGTAGTTCAACTCCTCCAGGATTGCACATCAATTCATGCAGTAGCCAGAAGGTTTGCTGTGTCTCCCAGCACAGTGTCAAGAGCATGGAGGAGATTGTAGGAGACTGGCTTTTTTTTTTTTTTTTTTGGGATAGCTGGACAGGGGTGTAGAAGGTCCTTAAGCCATCAGCAGGTCTGGTATCTGCTCCTTTTGTGCAAGAAGGAGCAGGATGAGCACAGCCAGAGCTACAAAATGACTTCAAGCAGGCCACTGGTGTAAATGTCTCTGACCAAAAAAATAGAAACCAGGAAATGTAGTGTTCCTTGAGAATAAAGGAATGGATACCATTGACTGGTTTAGACTCATTGAGATCCAATTTTGTTTCAAAGTGTTCCTTTAATTTTTTTCCTGAGCAGTTTATAATGAATAATAAACTGTCTAAGTCAAGCATCTAATTGGGATGTCAGCATTTGTAAAGATATAAACTTCTGTGAAGTAATACTAGGTGCTTTGATAGTGAATGTATTAATGAGGAAATTAAGAGTGTCAGACAGCTGGTTCAGGTGCAGCAGGGGGGTGGGGGTTAGTTTGTGGAAGAAAACCTGCTCACTGGCAGGTTATGTTCAGCGTCTAAATCTTAGACTCTAAGACAAACCAAGATGAACACAGTGAACTTTAAGCATAGTGAACTTTAAGCATACTCCATGTCTCTGGTAAAGGCTCAGACCTTTGTACTACCAAACACCTCTCTTATGCGTTTGGAGGTGAAAGGGTGTTTCAAGTGAAACAGTAGTGAGCATATTCTTTGTTCTTCCTCGTTGCTGTGTCTTCTGTGGTTTTGCCCAGCTGTCCCTGTTTTTTTTTTTTCTGTTAGTTTGAGAGGAGGAGATCTGATACTTAGCAGCTCTCAGTGCAGCCTTAATGCCATTAGCATGGCTGAGTGGGCAGACAAAGTGCTGAGGTGTGTTATACAGGCTATGCATGATGAAAAGAACAAGACAGGCCAACGTCAGTGAAACAGATGAGGCATCATGGCTACTGGCAATGTCAAAACATTACTTGTGTCCTTTTTTTCTATATTTTTGTATTACTTAAGAGCCTGTATAACTTTTTCACATTCATTTCCCTTTCTATATGTGTCCTTTTTCACCCTACAACCCATCTCTCTCCCTCTCCCTCCCATTCTCAAACAGTCCTGGTGTGAGTGAAGTTAGCATTTTCGGTACCTCTTCTGAAACTTGGCACAAAAATTAAGGAAATTTGTGTTTCTGTTGTTATTTCTTTGCTGTTGGCGATAAATCTTATGCGGTTAGAAAACCTGTTTATTTCCCCTTAAATGGTGCCACATTTGTAAGGACTGAGCAGCAGAGTTGAGTTTGTGGGTTGTGCCCAGCCTGGCTGTGTATGGTTCTTTCACATTCTACTGAGGCCCCTGTTTGTTAAATGAATAAACAGTTAAATTGCCAGTATGTCCTGTTTCTTCAGACTTCAATCATCCAAACCAATAAACGACACCAAACAAGAGTCAATAGCAGAATAAGCTGCTTGGCATTGGCAGAGAAGATTTGGCAAGTTTTTCACGAGTGCAGCCCACATACTCAGCTCTGCTGCTCAACCCACAAATGTTGTCCTTACAAATGTGGCAGCATTTAAGGGGAAATAAACAGGCTTTCCAACCTTATAAGAATTATCGCCAAGAAGCATTGTTACAGCAAAGAAATAATTAACCAAACACAAATTTCCCTAGTTTTTGTGCTAACATGATTCGGTGGTGTAATAAATAGCAAAAGCAGCACTATAACAAGAATGGATTCACTGAAGGTTTTTTTTTTTTCCCCTCTGTCTTCCTCCTCTATCTGGCTTCTGTAGGTAGCGGTTTCACAGCAGAAGGATGCCGCTGGTGAAGCGTACCATCGAGCCAAGGCACCTGTGCCACACGGTGCTGCCAAGAAACATCAAGAATGAGCTGGAGTGTGTGACTAACATCTCCTTGGCCAACGTCATCCGCCAGCTCAGCAGCCTCAGTCAGTAACCTGAGGACACTCGTGTACAGACACACACACACACACACACACACACATTCTTTCATAATTTAAATGGACACAGCACATTTACTATACATACACAACACCTTTAAATATTTTCACTGTTTGTTATTAAATTTGCTAAATTGGTCATTTTTTTATTGATGGCATTTGAGGTAGTTTTATAGTTCAAGGTTTTGAGATGTTTGCACTAAACAATTCTAGTTCTAGTTTATGTAGTATGTACAAAAGCAAGAAAATCTCTGAATATGCTTCAGTGTAAATCATCTCATTTGCAGTATATTTTGTTTGACAAATTGTGATATATTGATTTGTGCTGGGAAGTTTGACAAAGCATTTTGCATATTGCAGCATATGTTTATGACTCACAGGCCAGGACATGAATCCATTTCATTTTATAGAAGCTAAAAAACAAATTCACTGCAAAAGAATAAATGGTGGTTGATCATGTAAAAGCACTGCCTACATCTAGCAGGGCAGAAACTGGGATGTACACTGAAGTATGAGAGAACCTAACAGAAATGTATTATCATAAAGAAAATGTTGGCGAAAAGTAACTGTTTTATCTTTCCAACTTAATCTGCACCTTTTTTCTTTTTCTTTTTTAAATTAAATTTCTGTATCACACGACTGTACTTACATCTCTGTTAGAGCAGTCAGCCAGAATCATTATGTCCCCAAAGGATTTCCACCTTCACCACTGAGGCAGTGTTTCCCTCACTATCATTAAGTGCACAGCTGAGGCAGAGGTAGGACATATGTCTGTCAGCAGAACTACGCAAAAACTGCCGTGGCAAATTTCGTGAAGCTTGGTGGAGCAGTGGAGCATAGACCAAGAGGGAATCCACTGAATTTTTTGAATGTATCGGATATGATACGCTTGGCATTACAGGGTTAAAATAAATATATTTGATCATTTTACTCAGTCCATTTCAACACTTTTTTTTTTTTTGAATCTCAGTATTCTTCAATTACATATGTGCCTAGGTAAATATGCAGAGGACCTCTTCGGAGAGCTCTTCAATGAGGCACACTCGTTCTCTTTCCGGGTCAACTCCCTGCAGGAGCGCGTGGACCGCCTCTCCATCAGTGTCACACAGCTGGACCCCAAAGAGGAGGAATGTGAGTGTTGTACCCACACAGATTTACACAGCTCATCCCATTCTTTTTAAAATTATTTACTTATTTTCCTTCTCTTACTTTCATTCTTGTGTCTGTAGCTAAACCACTGCGCTTGTGTAATCGTGCGACATGACGAAGCTGCATCTGCAGTGTTAAACAACATTTTTGACATTTTCCAACCCCAGTGGTCAAAACCCAGACCTGTATTAGAATCACTGTGTCAGGGGTTCACAATGGCTGCATGCTCCTTTACCCAATAAAGGCACTTTTTTGCGAGGAGAAATTTGATCTAAGGTCAGGGTGGAACGTCTGTTAGCAATAACAAAAAATGGAATGTGATAATCTTGGGACTGTCAGGTAATCCAGGTTATCCTGAGAAGGGGGAGGCAGGATGACACGATGGAGTATCTAGTGGGGAATGCAGTGCAAAGTAAAAGAGGAGAGAATCATAGACATATAATAGCACGCTCCAAGGCACTATATCGATTTCCCGTGGGCTAGCAGTGTGTTTACGGCTTTGCACAATGCTACTCCAGCTCCTTCCTTGTCACTGACAGAGACAGTAAAATGCTCACTCATTTGTACTCATGCCCTCTAACTTTTCTGTGAATGCAAGCAGAGGCTTTTTACAAGGCAATGAATTGTTTCTTATTTTGTGCAGAGTTATAGATTTTTATTTTAAATACAGATGAGTAACAGATAGCAGTAGACTGCTCATTTCACATCTTCCCTTTGGTCTCTTTCTTTTCCCATGCATGTAATGATACCTCAGCACTAACTGAATTACTTTTAACTCTGCTTTTTCTGCTGCATTTCCACCTTTTCCTTCATCTCCTCTCAACCAGTTTCCCATTCTCTCTGCAGCCTGTATCCTCAGCCTGTCCGCATATAGTATCTGTGCTAATTGAGTAATTGCAAGTGATCTAATTGTAGAAGCCTGTTGTGCAGTTCTTTGCTGGGAAGTGCGCCCATGTTATAATGCAGAGGTTGGAGGGCAAACATTTATGCGCTAACACCTACTGCTGCGTCTTTTCTACTGCTCACAAGGTTCACTGGCTTAGCCTGCAGAGAATAAAGCATTAATATTTATTATTTTAGGTACACATTTAAATGGATTTACTTTGGGAAATACCCAAACAACAACAAAGCCAATGTTTGTATTGCTTTAGCAAAAGATTAGCTTATATTCATATGATATTACTGTGATAGAACAGATTATATGTGATTACAATTTTGTCTTTATTCGTTGTCTGCATCTGTGCATGTGGTCCATGGTCTTATCTCCCCTCACATATTAGCCTGACTTATTCCCTTTTAGCCCAAAGTATTGGCCTCAAAGACAATGGATAAGAATCAGCTCAGTTGCAGTTTAAGTGTGTGGTGGTAGTGGGGGAGAGTTGGAGGGGTGGAGAGTAAGAAAGATGGAAGGATAGAGGAATGGGTGCATAATACAGGCCACTGCAGCAAAAACCAGTCAAGTGTAAAAAGATTGTACCGCAGAATTTTCTGGGCCAGGTTGAAATGGCCTCCTCTGCAGTAGGGTTTAATATTTTTCCCGAAAATGACATGAATCAAATCCCGGGAAATGACGAGCCATTTCCCGGGAATCCCGGGAAAAAGTTTATTTATTTTTTTATTTTAATTAGGCCTTCTGTAGCCTGTGTCGGCCTTAACCTATTGTGATATTGTAGAGGTAGCTTTCCAGCTATGTCCTGTTATGCCCAGTAGGGGGCAACGTCGGCTTGATTAACGCAATAAAACCTACATCTGGACATTTGAGTGCTCGAGCTATGCGGTGTTGTGTCGTTCCTCAACACTCCCTTAACAAATATAATTCGAATATTCCTCCATTGTACATGGAATTATACCAAGATATTTTACAACTGCTGGTGCAAAACAATACGGTTCATCTCCACACAGCATTGATAAAGGCTCAGCCACGCTGTCGTGGCGACATCTGTTGCGCTATATCTCCACCAGTGGAACGCTGTAACAGTCATTGAAAAGTTAACTACCGTACTACACTATAATATGACATAACACAGGGCCTCGAGTAATGCACTACGACTTGGTCATTGCCATTCTGGCAACAGCAAATTTATAACACCGTGTCTGAGGGTTAAAGTAGGTTCGCTGTGAATCGTCTATTGAAAAACTGGCCAATCCTTATAGCCTAAAAAATATACATTTTACTCAACTCCATTTAAAAAGCAAAATATGTTAAAGCAATCTATTTCATGATCATTTCTTCACACATTAGGCCCGTATCCTAATTCATGATTGTTAGTAAGCGGCTGCAAACGAGGAAAAGAAACACTCGAAGTTAAACAGATATTTCTTTATTGTTCAGGGCAGGCATATTTTATAGGCTATATAATGCAATATAACAATATATAATAATATAAAATTATATAATACAAAATACCTTAGGGTAAACACATTGCCTACGATTTCAACAAATTAAAGAGGAAAAAAGTACAACTGTGTAATACCTCTATTAAAACGCTTTAGATGAAGGCTGAAGCCTTAAACGGAGGCTGAACGTGCCTGAAATGAAGAGTAATGCTTTTCGCATTAAACGAACCCTTCTCTCAATATTTCCTTAAATTTAACATTCTGAAGCTTTCTTTTCTTTCTGAAAGTCAAATCGACGCGCGCGACTTTTTTCCCGGTTTCCCGTCTAACGTTTCCCGGGAAACGGGAAATGGTTCTGATCGCATTTCCCGGGAATCCCGGATCCCGGGATTAAACCCTACTCTGCAGGTTACAGAGATTTCCCACTCAGTTCAACTCCTCAACATTCATTTATTACCAAAGGAAGTTGTCTTTGAATGAAAAAGTCCACACGTACCGTTCTCTCCTTATATATTCATTAATGATTAGTGAAGTAACCTAGTATGCTTTTACTGCCAAGGAGTGGGAGTGTTTTAGCAAAGAGTTTGTTTCTTGTAAACGCCACCCAGCATCTACCATACCCTCCTTTCTTCATCCATTTATGGTCAAACACACACCACTATACAAGTGTATATGCTTTTAGAGTAAGCATATGGCTTGCCTTGTAATATGGTGTGTGCGTGTGTCTGTGGTTTCCATGAGAAGGAGGTGTGAAGGAGAGGGGAATGAGTGCACAAAGGGATGGGACCATAAATCAGGACAGTGAAGGGATAAAGATAGGGTGGAGGATGGGGCACAGGCAAGATAGAGGAGAGAGGAGTGCACTCTTATTTTACAGATGCTGTCCACAAAACCACAACAAGTTTCTGTGAGACTATTTAAAACCTTTTCATGGTGCTATTGAACTTAGTGCACACATAGTGTAGTTGTGATTCATGGCCAAAATATGGTCATATTGAATGTTGATATTTTAAATGTCCATCCATACATCCATTCTCTTCCGCCTATCCTTTTCAGTGTCGCAAGGGGGCTGGAGCCTATCCCAGCTATCATAGAGCCAGAGGCAGGGTACACAGAGAGACAGACAACCACTCACACTTACATTCACACCTTTCACCAATTAACCTGTGGTATGCATAATCAATATTGCCAAAATTATTATAAGATTTTAATATAAATGTTAAATATTAAATTGTCCCTATTCAAATGTTCAAGTTTTTAGTGGTCATCACATCCATAACTGTTTTTATTGCAATCTATTTGATCTGAGGTTTAAACAATAAAAAGGTGTATGGGGGAAAAAAAATTACTGTTACCAGAAGTGTCATGGTTAATGACAAGGCAACTTCATGAGGGAAACATTGCAGATATATATATAATGTGGTAGGCATAATGTATCATAATAAAGATATCTGCTAATGTGCATAATCTGCACCAGATATATAGTAAATGACTACCTTTATTTAAAAAGTGTCTCTATCCAGCTCATTTATTGTTTAACTAAAGGTTTGGTTCAAGTCCTGTTATCTTAATGATGTCATAGCTGTACTTAAAAAAATAAAAAAATAAATAAAAAAGATGGGATGCTTGGGTTTTGTTAGATTAGCACCTTTCACCGAATCACAATTGGTATTTTTTACACCCATTGGCTAAATTTAAACCATTTGCACACAGCAGATGGCAAATGTGAGTTTAATAATACTTGTGAAGTGCATTCACATCCTGTTTTATCTGTGTGTATGTGCCTACGGAGCTCTTAGTGACTCAGATGAGTTTTGCCAGTTAAGGAAACATGGTGTAGGACAGTGGGTGACTTGAAAGAAGTTTGGCTGAAGGTTGCAGATGTGAGATGGAGGGATGACCAGAGTGATGTATGCGATGCAGATGCTGGTGCGGTGGTTGAGGTCAAAAAGGTTTTATCACATCAATTTATATACAGTATGTTCAGTCTCATACACACTCTCATAGTTTGCCCACACCCTGCAGGCCTTTCAAAGGGTACTCTGCCCTTTAGACCTCACGTGCCACACCCCTTTTTTTCTTCTCTCTGCACTGCCCCCTGCACCCCTCTGTCTCTGTTGTCCTCTTCACGCTCATCTCTCTGATTGATCTCTGCTCTTCCTCCATCTTGCATCGATGCTATTTGTGTGCTGTCAGGCTCTCTTCTCCCTATCACTGTATCCAGCCAAACTAATGGCCTGTATCCCCTATTTAATGGCCCCGTTATATCATTGCACTGGCTGTGGGCCATTATGGAAGGCCACAAAGCCACCCCAAGTCCCTGTGCACTTTGTTTCTTTATGTACTGTCTTATCGTGATTCTCACTTTCTCTATTAGTCCTTCCGATCAGTTTACTTTTATACGTGGATTTTATTTCATCTAGCACCAGATTTCTTTTCTTTTCTACATGCCTCATCTGTCATTTTGATTGTTTAATATTTGCTTTTCTCTGTTTTTAGTGCAGTTTTTTTTTTTTTTGCTTGCAGTTGCTTATTAACCCTCCCTGACTCCTCTCTCTCTCTGTTACATCACTTTTCTTGCTCGTGCCCTTGATCTTTTCTCATATTTTTTATCTTTAGAAAGCAGTACATGCGTACAGACTGTATAAAGGTAGACCATAATGTCACAAAACAATTTTTTAAGGGTAAAGTCTTTTCTCTGAAACTCTCATTTGTTACTGATTATTTCTGTTTTTTGTTGTGAGTGGAAGGACTGACGTGGTAAGATGAAGCATGTGCTTAAAGGTGTTTAGCATTCCAAATAGTCAGATCTATAGTACACACATCCCTGAGATCCACAGCAGAAACTAATGTTCAGAATGAGTCCCGCGCAAAATAAAGCGGAAAGATATTGTCGTCATACGGTCTGTGCGGGTGTCTATCCATGAGGTTTTACCTTTCCAGTTTGTAGAGTTGAGCCATGAAATTTGGCCTATGTGTTCTTTACTCTTCAAAGATGTACAACACAATATTCATATTCTTGGATTTTACCCTTTGTACACTTTGGCTGTATTTATCTGAAGTGGAGGGTAATCAACACAGAGGATTTCAGCGTGATCATATTGTGATGTGATCATATTGTGCTGTGTGATTGGCTATACCTGCTGAAATTGAGAAACTGGGGACTCCCCATATCTAGTAGCAACTGACCTACAGTAGGTCCACTGAAAAGCAGGCAGTAGCTAGATAGTGAGAAACTGTGGAATCCCAAATTTCTCGGTAAAAATGTATCACTCTAGGCTGCAGCCTTATTGATTAGCCTGTGATGCCAACTTCTGATTGGCTGAACAATGTCTATCATGTTGGTCAGGGATGACTCATGGCCATAATTTTATATTTTCATTCATCGTGGGAAGATATCCCCATCAGCGGTGGGTCTTGTGCTTTTCTTTTCTCATGTGTTCATATGATATTTGTGTTCATATGATATTTCCCCCACGTGTGGCATTTCTTGGCATACATTAAGAAGGTCGTGGGTTTCTGTGTGGAGATTGAATGATGACTGTGTATGTGTGTGCTCTCTGTGGGTACTCTGGCTTCCTCCCACAGTCAAAGGACTTGCTTGCTAGGTTAATTGGTGACCCTATATTGGCCATAGGTGTGAATGTGAGGATGATAGTTGTCAGGCTCTCCGTGTTAATCCTGCAACCCCACCTCTCACCCATGACAGCTGGAATAGGCTAGAGCCCCACCGTGACCCTAAATTGGATAAGTGGATATGGATGGATGGATGGATGGATGGATGATTGATGGATGGGTGGATGGCAGGATGGATGGTTTGATGATGAATTTTGACCATCCTATCAGATGATCTGAATAAGAGCTTACAGCTTACAGGGAAGCAAAAGTGCTGGCCCTCAGTAGGTAAAAAGTTAATAAAAAAAAACGAAAATAAGTACAGCAATAATCCAGGCAAATGTTCCCGTGAGTGATATATGCACTTTACCATTGCTTTATAATTTAATATTATGCTATTGTAGTTTTCTGGAATCAAATGTACCACAGGGATTAGCTCTGAAATTACTCATAAAAAAACAAAAACAAAAAAATCTGTGATGCAGATGTTCACCGAATACACTATACCGACTAGCCCTATAATTCTAAATGGATTATAAATAAATAGATATTATTAATGCACTTTTTTCCTTATGGAAGTTAAACTGGCGATTCCCTGAATAATAATTTGGTCGCATGAGAGCACACTGACAAACCCATCAACCATTTACCGCAGATTTTTGCCAGTGGTGCAAATCTGCTTTCATGTCAGTGTTTACATTTTATGATGTTTTTGTATAAATACTTTATAATGAAGTATTTTTATTTGTCAGACATTTTATTTGTTGCACTAGATGCCCTTTCTGGTCTGCCCTGCCATTTGGCAACCAGTGAGACATGGCCATGTGACAAAACCTTCTTCAGGCAGACTCAGGCGATGAAGCAGAAGCATCATTTGTACACCCAAAAGCATTATGGGTGATGACTAGCAAGCAGCTGTGATGAGAGCCTAGCAAAGTCAACCCCAAAATGATAAGGTGACTCCCAACAGTTTATACTTTCTTCTTAGTACACAGTAGTTGACAGTGCAGTTGCGAATACTAACACTATGTCCCAGTACGAATTTCAGATGGCTGGCATGCACTTTATGTATCTTTTTCCCCTTCTTCTTCTTCTGCAACAGTCTGTCTCACTGCAGTACAAGACTCACCCTGTTTACTCTAAAGCTGTGCATAACACTTGTCATTTATGAGGGTTTTCTATGCAAATGAAAGAACTTCTCAATAAATTTCAGTAGAGGAGAGGACAAAATGAAAGACAGAGGACAAACAATGAAGCTTATGGGAAGAGATGGAGCAAAAACTGAATCAGGGAAAGGAAAGAGTGATTCGGGGTTGCAAGATGAAGTGTGCAGAAGGAAAAATATAGGGCAACATTTGCATTGAAGTACAACAGCGGAGGGAGACATGCCTGCATACTAAACGACAGCTTGGCCTGTGACTTTTCTTATCTAGTATTGCTGCGTGTAGGGCTGCATCTCTATGAGATAGGGGATGAAATGAAGAAAGGGGGAAAACATAATTTTTCTGAAACTAGGAGGGGAGCTGAGGGCAGGGTTGTGCGAGCAACAAGAACTTCCTCACCTCTCTTTAGCTGAAGTGTTTTAGCCAGATGCTATCTGTCTAAGAGAAAGATATGAGGGATAGAGATAAACTTTCCAGCACTGGCTTACTGATAAGAAGCTTCACATCCTGAGATCAGAGGCTGTTGCTGCTGCACCTGGTGCTGCTTGACCTAATGCCTGTGCACACACACTTATGTCTCTGCAAGGACCCCATATCCCAATCCCTACATGAACCCTAAAACCAAATCTTAACCCTCAAACAGTTCTTTGAAGGTGTGTCAGAAAGTGAGGACTGGCCAAAATGCCCTCAATCCCTATGCTGGAAACTCAGATGAGATAGACGTATGTGTATATACACACACACACGCACGCACGCACTATCTGTCACTAATTTACTCATTCATTCACCAACACGTACACTCACATTTTTCTCATTAGCTGAATGTCTTTGCTAAATGGATCTAATTGGTAGTTCAGCTGAATAAATGACATTTTGCAATTAGGATGTAAAAGATCATGTTAAGATATCCATCTGCGCGTGTGCGTTTGCGTGCCTTGTGTGTGTGCCTGCCCGCATTGATTAGTGTAGTAAGCTGCTCTGAAGCTTCAGTATTGCTTGGTAGAGGTTTATGGCCACCTCTCGCTTCATCAAATGAGTCCTGGCACAGACTTGTGTGCTGCCTCTCTCTTTGCCTCTCTCTTTATTTGTCGCTTTTGCACCTACTTGTCACACCATCTGACAGCCTCATGCACTTCTCTTAATTCACAGGGGCAGCAGGGCACAGTGGCCTCGCTCAACATACAACAACGCCAAATTGGCACTCACCTTTTGACCAGCGCTTACACCTGGCTCTCACAGGGTGCTGTGTGTCTATAAGAATCCTCTCTGTGGGTCTGTTCTGTACATTTGTAAGCAGTGAGTGGGAGAGTACTGGCATCAGCTCACAGTGCACTTTCCTGACTTTCAGCCCAACCTTCCTGTGGAACAGGGGCAGTGCAAAAAAGTGAAATGCCCTACGGGGATCACTAAAGTATAAAAGAATAAAATATCATTTTAATGTTCATAACCCTTCCCACGTCTGTATCCCTTACCTCCTCTCTTTTCAACTAGAGAAAAATGTACTTTAATTTCTTAGATCTCAACATTACTCCTACAATTTTCTCTGGCATTTCTCTTCTCTGATCACTGTGGGCAGTCAAATTGTCATGCCACTGTGGTTTTGACTTTGATTTTTGCCCTTATCATCCCTGGTGTGTCTGATCTAGGAGCTACTGAAGTTTATGCTATTACACCCCCAGCACAAGCGCAAGTTACAATCTTAAAGGATTAAGCTCTTTTTCAGTTTGGGTTCTTTCTAGCTCTGGAGATTTGTGAAGGCTGATGGCTGCAGCATCGCTGCAAACTAGCAGGCAGGCAAAAATATTATAGACATGGAAAAAAATCCCACAAGTCAGACATATTTAAATAAAAAAAGTTAAGTGTTAAGCCTGTAAATTCTAAATATCCATAAAGTTTACAGACTGACTTCCAGCTTTGAGTCATACTACCATAGTTGTGTTCAGTGTTCCAGTACATCAAGTCTAACATTGCTGCATTGTTCCCACATTTCAGTAACTAGCACATGCCTGTGCTATGGTATTGTTTGGGCTGTGATTTTTAGTCCATTCTTAGTTTGTTGCTAGGCAACTTGATTGCGTCATATTATGTCATGCATAATTCAAGTTTTCTGGACATAAATGAGACATTATTGTCATGAAATTGAAATTATACAATATTTTTCTAAGGTGTTATATGCACATAAATGCTACAAATTGGCTGCTTTATAGCACATCTGTATGTGGTTGCTAGGCAACATGATTACATTATAATATATCATGCATCATTCAAGTTTCGTAGCTATAAATTAGACGTTATTGACATGAAATGAAAATGATACGATGCTTTTATAAGGTGTTGCATAAATGCCACAAATGGATCATTTTAACCTGCTGGTAGGTGGTTGCTAGACAACATGATGGCTTATAATGTCTGATATAGATAAGAACCTTCAGGGGCACAAGATGTACTCGTGTGCCAGTTTTGACTGGTTGACTCCAGATCGTGTAGGAGGATTTTGTGGGCAAATGAACAAAGATTTTGTGTATCACTGTAAGGTTTCTGTAGCATGTAGGGATGTGAACTCGTGGCCTGATTCTGAGGAAATCATTTGTCTGATAACCGCTGGCAGTGAAGATATTTTTATGTTATTGTGGCAATTTATTCACACTTTCGTGGCAGGAAACATCAGGAAATGTCTTCATTTTCAAATATAACCTCAGCTCTTCATCATGCTGCCTTTTGAACATTTCAAACTTCGGCCACTAGCTTTACTAATACTCATCTTATTTACTAATAGGCCAAAGCCAGTCAGCAGGTATGATATTGACTATTATGATATTTGGCTGATATGTAGGTATTTTGGTGTATCACAAGTAGTATGTTATCATAAACAACAGGAATTATGGTTGAAACTATGCACAAAGTTGTCAGGTGCACATTTAAAGTTGCATGTAGCTTTCCATAAATCTTGTAGTCAGGAAGACACAGAAGACAGATCAACCACCCCAGTGTCATCTTGTAGCTATTTCTGTTTAACTTAGAACAAAATGCTGTGTGCAGTATGTTTAATTTTTTTCCTTCTATGTATGTGTATCTTATATAAATGGCTGTTAAAGCTTCTCCCTTGTGCTGTCTTTGAAGCTTAATCCACCCTCGGGCTCTGCTCAGGTTACTGCGCTTCTCTGTGTCCTGGGTTTCTGTGGGATATTTTCTGTTTTTCTTATTAAAATCCTACTTGATGTGTTTATGTATCTCTTTGTCTCTCTCTCTCTCTCTCTCTCTCTCTCTCTCTCTCTCTCTCTCTCTCTCTCTCTCTTTCTCTCTCTCTCTCTCTCTCTCTCTCTCTCTCTCTCTCTCTCTCTCCTCTCTCTCTCCTCTCCCTCTCTCTCTCTCTCTCTCTCTGCCTGCACATTCCCATGTTAGTTTTATGTCTTCCCCGTCTTCAATTTTCCTTTCTTTTCACTGTTTCTTTGTCAGTATTTCTTGTGAATGGTTCTTTTATGTCAGCTGCTGCTCTTTGTTTTACTGTTGGTACATCTTTTCTCTCTCTCTGTCTGTCCCCTGCTGCCATTATACTGGCTCTGGTGTGTCCAAGTCGTTTTATTATCTCCCGCTTGCATTCTACGGCCTCCTATCTCTCTTGCAGAGTGTTACTCACCAAAGCTCAGCTCCCTCATGGTGTTTGTTCATAATGATACTTCAGTGCCTCAGGTGGCTGGTATGTCACAACACTGACAGTCTGTGGAAGTCATTATCCAGCTGCACTGCTGCAATGTAGAAGATTGAATCAGTGTAGTAGACTCTTTCTAGGCTTTGTCTCATTTTGCTAAGAAAATGGTTAAATGACTGTTGGCTTATAAGTGATTTCCTTACAGTGTTTTTAGGTTATATGTTGATTCTATTGTGTCTGTCATGATGTGGCTTTTTCAAGCTTCTTCTGGGCAGCATTAAAGTGCATCCATTTGTCACTCCCTCGTCTATAATTCAGATCTGGTTGCAACGTTCTAGATTTCTTTCCAAGGCTCTTTTTTTTTCTTTTTTTTTTTTTTTTTACCAGATTGAGGGTTAGCATTGGTCTAGTTGTGGGTTTTTTCCCGTCTTCCCTTTAGCGCTTTCTCCAACCTGTTTTTCTGTGAGCTTCATCTGTACAGCATTGATTTTCTTCTGTTATTTTTCTGCCCTCTGAAAATGTCAGTTATTCCCGGATGAAAGAAGAGCAATCATTTCTACAGCTTCTGAGAGACGACCTTAGCTTGGCCTAGCCTATCTTATCTTGTTCATCATGTTATTGTTTACTTTAGGGGAATTGAAGACAACCAATTAGGACAGCAATGTAGCGTTAGCCCGAGGGAGGATGATTAGTGGTTTCTAATAGGTTTAGTCTTCTGTTATGCTGATCGTGACAGTGTGATTGATGATGTCACAGTGATGATGATGATAATGATGAGACGGAACCAGATGGTAATTATTGTTTTCATCAGTGACATGAGAAGCCTGTTGATTGGTACATGTGTGTTTTTTGTTTTGTTTATTTCTTTTTTTTGTTGTTGTTTTTTGGGGGTTTTTTGAACATCGTTCGGCAGGTACAGTCAAAAAGCAGCAAGCATTAGTCTTAAAATGCCTTCTCGCCTTCTGTCAGTCACACTGGTAGCAAACATACATATAGCAGATGCTCCACAAAGAGTCTGATTTAATAATTACAAGTTCTGCTTTCCTCCCCTCTTTTCTCTTTTCTGCATTTGTCCCTCCTTCCCCAGTGTCTCTTCAGGACATTACCATGAGGAAGGCCTTCAGGAGTTCTACCATTCAGGACCAGCAGCTGTTTGATCGCACGTCTCTGCCTGTCCCACTGCAGGAGACGTACCAAACCTGCGAGCAGCCCCCACCGCTCAACATCCTCACACCCTACAGGTCTGACTCCAGCCAGTTTCATCCATTCTGCAATGTTTTTTGCAAATCATGCTAAATGGTTCTATTCTGTTGGATTTATTTTTTTTTTTTAATTATACTAAGTTTCTAACTTGGTATTCTGGAAATGGCATAGTGAAAGCATTGTTCCTGTTTTTGAATGGAAACCTGAAATTTCCAATAACTGCGTGTTTCCCATGAATAGCAGCCCATTTCCTAACATCACTGGACGTTTACCCATTTAGTTTTTTGTTTTCTTTTTTTCCTGTTTTCACTCTCTGGAGCGTGGAAAATATTAATACGCTCGTATTTTATTGATGGGCACCAGAAGAGTCTGATTGCACCCCACTTTGTCAACAAAAAGTACCCAAATGGCCTTCAATTAGAGCTTTCATTCGGCCCGTTTGCTTGTATTACGTTTGTGTCCACCGTTATAAAAGCTTTCATTAAGCAAGACAGTGATACTCACACCACACAGAGCGAGCTAGTGTGTCTGCACATTTTTTTTGCATGCATTTTAAGCCTTTAAAGTTCAATTAAAAAGCACCCACATTTTTAATTTTATTAGCAGGCTTGTCACACTTTGATGCCCAGTGTCTCTCTTGGTTCTTGGGAAATGTGGGAAAGGAGAGCGGTCAAGGGAGGCATTTAAAGATGAATAATCCATAAAAAGTTGTGCTGTGTAGCACCTCCCCTCTTTTGTTTCATGACCTTCTCACCTTGCTGCCTATTTCTTTTTCTTTTTTTTCTCACTCTTCACTCACCTTTTCTCCTCCTTCTCCATCTAATGCTTTCCCCCTGACAGGGCCACTTGGAAAAGGTTAAAAGCCAAGCATAATCTCTTTATTGGTGGATGTGCTTATAGAGACATGCACACACACTGTATGGAGAGAGGTGCAGGAGTAGGCTATGTTATACCAGGCTTGTCACTGGTGTGCTTTTAACCTATGGGCCTTGACATTTCCCAGACTAAGGGAGAGAAAGGTGTGGGTATCTGCCTCACTCACTAAGTGCTCGCTTTGCACGGGGTGGCTGTGGCTCAAGCAGTAGAGCACGTCTTCTACTGACTGGAAGGTTGGTGGTTCAAGTACTGGCTGCTTCAGTATGCATGCCCAAGTACCTTGGGCAAGGTACTGAACCCCGAGTTGCTCCCGATGCATTCATCATGAATATGTGTGCAAATGTTATATAGAAAGTACTTAGATGTGGAAAAAAGTGCTTGGATGAATGGGTGTGTGAGTTGGTGAATGAAGACATGCTGTATAAAGTTCTCATATAGAGTAGAAAAGCACTATGTAAGAACCAGTCCATTCATACTAGCTGAAAACAAATTTTCATTTATTATTTGGACAGATTAACTGCTAATGTTTGACAAAATAACTTCTCTCCAGGTACTGATGGGGCAGCCTTGAGCACATGGCCCAGTAGTTATTTAGTTACCTACCATTATATGGAGAACAGTTTCTGTGATAGTGTGCCCCTGTGAGAGAGAGGCGCATATACAGATGGACAGCTAATAAAAAAAAAAAAAACTTTTACATGTTTTAGTAAAGCGTTGGGCCACCATATGTTGCATGCCTTCTGGAATCAGTGCCTTGGCATTGGTTCTGCAAGTCTCTGAAACTCTGCTTTAGAGATGGAAACCATTCTTCCAAAATATATTCCTTTATTTGGTGTTTTGTTGATGATGATGATGATGATGACGTGTGCTATCTAACACGTCAGTCTAAAATCTCAATACGAGTGTTTCTTGACCCTTCCTAAGGGGACAAGTGCTATTAAAATGAAGTGGGACCCAAAAAAAAATCACTGGATTAAAAGAGGTTGAAATGCAGCTTGTTCTGCTCATTTTAATGACCGTAATCCAACTGAATTTTAATTTACATCCCCTTCAGTTTTCATTTGGAGCTGTGTGTGTGTCTGTGTGTGTGTCTGTGTGTGTGTGTGTGTGTGTGTCATCAGCACTGGCTGGATGATTAAGATTGTGATTTCACTCTTCTGATTAATTCATTAAATCTAGCCATATTTTGATCTTTTGGGTTGCTTTGCTGTTAAATTTCTCACTCCTCCTCTTGCCCTTCCTTCTCCTTTGCTTCTAATCCTCTTCTGCCCCCCCCCCCTTTACTTTTTTCCTCTCCCTTTCTTCCTTCCTCTCCACTCCTAGACACAGCACTGCAAGGCTCCCTAGGATACTTCCTCATGCTTAAATCCACCTTGAACACATCTTCTCTTTCTCATACACAACATAAGCATACGCCTCAACTACACAAAAAAAAATACCAGGCATAATAATTTACTCAAACTCTCAAAGAGTACCTGCAGCGCGCACTACCAAAGCTCGCTCTTCATCCTTGCCTTATCCCGTTGTTGAATTCTATTTTCTTCCCTTTGTTGTGTTGCATATCATTAAACTTTCCCCTCTTGCCTTCTGAAGCTTTGCTTTTTCATGTTCTGTGTTCTTGCTCTTATCTGTGACATTGCCAAATAATTGACTCCCTAGGCATGGGCAACAGTGGGTGAAGGCAACTTCTCATAGGTTCAAGTTAGAAGTGCTGAATGGCCTCAGCTGACATCCGTGCTGAGCCCGGCTTTTTCCTGAGGTTTACTGCCAGCGTGCAGATATTTTAAATATTTTGGACTGATGATTTAAACATTTGTTAAAGATATTTGGAATTTCGAAGTGAGAGACATAAGCAGGGTAAATTAGTCGAACCCCATACTGATATGAAACAGGATTTCCAAGCAGCATGTTGGGGGCATCTGTGTATGATAACTTCCTTGTCAAGAGGAAATGATGTTATGCGATAACTACCTGCATCTGTCAGAAGACTCGTTTCATTTCCCTCCCTGTAATCACAGCACTGATCTCCCACAGTGACCAGCAGCCACGAAGGCTTCTGTAATGTCACTGAGGAATTCAGAACGAGAGTCAGAATTGAATATGAATGATTGATAACACACTCCATTAGTTATTACTCATGACAAATGCTAAACAGATATTCTTGTTGTGAGAAACTGAGACAAAGACAGGCAGGAGCAGGAGTCGACAAACATAACCCTCCTCTTTCACCCCCCCCCCCCCCACCCCCCCCCCCCCGCTCTCCATTTTCAGTGACGTCCAACTTCCGCAGCTCCTGCATTTAAAGAAACTCTTTATAAAACAAAAAAATAGCAAAGAAATCACAATAATGACTTTTTGTTGCCTCCTCCTCCTCTTGCCAGCCTACACTGTGAAGCGCTGAAACAATTATTCAGTAGGCATAAAAATAAAATCTGCAAGTATTTTGATATTTGGGTCACAGAGAGGATGCCAAAACAGTTTTGTCTTTTAGCTGCTTAAATGTTAGAATATTCAGCTTTAATTAGACTCGTGTTGTTTTAAAGTTACATGAGGGGAAACAAAACATTAGAAAGTGTCATCTTGTTTTAATTGATCAAATGTGTAATCCAGTTAGTAATGAGCAGATTTATTGAAAATGAAAATAAAATTAGCTGCAGTAGATGCTTATGCAACAATGGACCCGTGTTTCTTTTTTTTATTTAAATGAAAGGTTATATACTGCAGTTTGGTTTTAGAGGAGAAAACGTGGACTTTAATTTCAAAGTTGCTAATGAAGAATTTCAACCACAATGTAATCAGATTCCTCGGTTTCTTTTGCTCATCTACAGAGATGATGGAAAGGAAGGTCTAAAGTTCTACACCAATCCATCGTATTTCTTTGACCTGTGGAGAGAAAAGATGCTTCAGGACACAGAGGACAAGAGGAAGGAGAGGCGGAAACAGAAGGTAAGTCCAGAAGGATTAAAAGCACTGAGAATTTGCTTCATTTTTACTTTTTCACACAGCAGTTTACAAGTGTGCTGCCGGAGGTGTTTATGATGAGCAGTAGCATGTGCAGGTTACCAAGCAGAAACACATGAAGGCGAAGAGTGAAGAGGCTTCACAGATACAGATTGATCTGTCCTATTTGAATAAACTGACAGGGTGATTCACTAATAGATTCAGAGGTCTGGCTTCATATCACACATCCAAATGAGTCAATTAGTCACCACTCATAGATTATAAATTCCTGCCTCTGTCAACCCTCTTAGTTATTGCTTGTGTGATCATTACATCTAATTAATGGGAGCATCTGGTCTTCAGTTACCCCTGCATTGTGCATCATGTCTCTTCCTCTGCACAAATAAACAGTCACCCGTAGCCTCATGAGGAATATCTATAAGCATTTGCAAACTGATATTATTTATTTATGTTATGTATTTAATTTACACAGACAAATTAAATTAAGTAGGTTTGGTGAGTCCAGCTCCCCCGCCAAGTGCTGAGTTATGACCACCCCCCACCCCCACTCAAACTGAGGGGTTTCCCACCCTCAGCACCAGGAGTTCTAATCAGCACCAGCTTGCATTTTCCTGCGTGGGAAGCAGTGCATGCTCCCCATTTTGCCCTCTCGCAGTCAATCAAAGCTCATTACAATCATGTCGCTGAGGAGTAAGGAGAGATTTTCCACTGAGCATTTATGTGAACACCGAGGATATAATTTGCTGGTTATGAGGTTTTTAATGATTGTGGGAATGACGCAGAGAGGACAAAGTTTTGCTGAGAATTAGTTGGAGGATTGAGAGAGTAAGAGGAACTCTAGTGATATTTGTGGTTGTTTGGTAGTCTGCGTGCACATTTTTTTTTTCTAAGCAGTAAATGAAACAGAGAGCTACAACATGTAAGAGTAGGTAGACCTTATTTGCTCCAGAGGGTTAGGTTGATATGACCGCTTGCAGCCAGAGCTCATTCCAATGATTTCCTTCTAATTAAAGCTCCGGGTGGGCTCAGCTTGTAAAGCCATGTTCGTTTCCTTCTCACCGCATTGGCACTTAGACAGACCCCATGGAAAGGCCTTAAAGACATTCACAGGGAGAACTGGATATATGTAGGAATGGAGGTATTACACAAACATATTTGGTGGTTTGTGTAACCATCCTGCTGGATAAATGGTCAGATTGAGGAACAGGACAAACATGGCTCAGATAAGTGTGTGTGGGTGTGCTGGAAGTATGCAGAATCACTCATTGAAAAGATGAAGGATAGAGAAAAGAGAGCTCTGCACACACTCACATGTATACACATAAATTCGGGGTGTAGATCTTTGATACCTTTTACACTTCATCACTTTGCTGATTGAGTGGCTCTGCCGCATCATCTTAATGGGCCTCTCAGTCATGGTGTTCAGTGTGTGTGTGCGCTTGTGCATTTGTAGCTGTAATTATGTTTACTATTGGTACTCCATCTTATAATTTCACAAGAAAATTCAGAAGATTGCAGAGCCCTTTGCTCCTCAACTTCTAATTATTTTTTTCTGATAATAGCATTTTTTTTCTATTAGGACACACACACATGCACACACATGCAAAAACAGATACACACAGGAATAAATGCATACTCAAATGCATAAAAAAGAAATTTCCATGGACAATGATACTTTGCAGCTGCGGTTTTGGGGGCTGTGAGGCCACACCACCTCCCTGTCATCGTGACTCCAAGATTGGCTGCCAAAACATTTTTTGCCATGACAGGCAGGATTCCAGATGCCCGTGCTACGAAGCAGGACTTGGGGATTAGCAGGGTAGCTTCAGGTTTAACCCTGGGTTTTCAGGGTTACAGAGGTGGCTCGTGGAACAGACCATAATTTTGGGCTGTGTGTAGATAGTAAGAAGTTCTCTAGAGCTTTTAGAGATCTTCTAAAATGTTTGGCCTTCACTTATGAGCATCAGTTTTATATGGGAACTTTATTTATTTATTGTTTTTATTTTTTCCTCCTTACAAGCTGCAAACAATTATTCTATTATCTATCTACTTATCTTATCTATAGATAATTTATCCTAACATAGAAAGCACTCAACCCTTATAAGCTATTCATTGGCCTTATAAAATCTTTGTAAGTACGCCCACCTAACAGTTTGAATTATATATTTAGGGCCCGAGCACGAACTGTGCGAAGGCCCTATTGTAATTGCTTCGTTTATTATTATTATTTTTTTTTTTTTTTTTTTATTATTATTATTATTATTATTCAGGCAAATGAATTGGCTTTTTGGGGGCTTTATCATATTCAAAAACTCATGAAACTTTGCACATGCGTCACACCTGGTGAAAATTTAAGTATTTTAATGGGCTCGGGCAAGGGCGCGCCCAAATGGCTCGCTAGCGCCCCCTAAACTGGAGCCCCACCGCTGTGTTTCACGTACATGAATGAAACTTCATACACATGTATATCATGTCCAGGCGCACAAAAAATCCTCTTGGAGCCATGCCCTAAACCCAACAGGAAGTCCGCCATTTTGAATTAATTATGCAAATTTGGCGATTTGCAGCCCTCACACTTTTTCTAATAACTCAGAGGTTTTAGACGTTATCATCTTCATATTTGGTTTGTCTAACCTACACCCCCAGGGGAATCTAAATCTCGAAAATGGTGAGTTTTTGCCAAGGGGGAGGGGTCCTTATGCCCCTTTGAACTTTGATCATTCGCCATGAAAATTTGATTGCCTCTCATTCATACCTACATGATCCAATGTGCATCAAACTTCTCCAGTAGGATGAGGGTGCCCCCCTGAACACATACATATGACAATATTTAATATCAGTCGCAGCGCCACCTAGTGGGAACAGGAAATGTCATATTTTACACTTGGAGGTCCAGCTCCAAGGTGGTTTAGCAGAACCATCTCAAATTTCACCTGGAAAGCCTTAAGAACTTGGACTTACTGTGTTTTTAAAACTGTGACTTTTTGACAAAAGGGCGTGACCCTTATGGGACGGCAAAGTTCGATGATTCGCCATGAACACAAAAATGGCTGTAACTCAAAGCCAACTTGCTCAATCTGGCTCAAACTTCAGTGGTGTGATAAGCATGCTGCCCTGAACACATTCATATGCATAAAGTCCATAAACGTTAGAGCGCCGCCTAGTGGCAGCTCGGAATATCTTAAAATAGCATGTTTTTTGAGTAGCCCCGGAGCTACGTTTTATCTACATGTATGAAAATGTACAGGCTCATGTAACATCCTAAGACGTACAAAAAAGTCTCTTGGACCCCTACCCCAAACCCTACAGGAAGTCGGCCATCTTCAATTGAAGGTGTCAATTTTTGCGATTTCCACGCCTGCTATTTGAACGAACTCGTCCTAGGGCATTTCACCCACTGACACCAAATTGGCTCCAGATCATCTACACAAGTAGCCCATCAATTATTGTGGAAATCTTTAAAAAATATTAAACGGCCTTGTCACACCAGCCCATTAAATTTGGCCTTCGTTTTTCTCCCTCACCACCAAAATTTTTTGTGCACTTGTTCGCACATGCTTTGTCTGATCAGGCTGAAAATTTAATCACTCATGTACACACCCAGGCTGAATCCATAACTACAGATTCAAGACTGTAGGCGCAATAGCGCCCCCTACAGAAGCAAATGAAAATTTGTATGACCGTCCACAGAATTAGTTTTGCTCTGAAATACATGAAATATCTTTCACCATTCCTTACAAAATCCTCATCTATTTGATAAGCCTCCTGCCCTGAACACATTGACATGCATAAAGTCCATAAACGTTAGAGCGCCCCCTACTGGCAGCTTTAAATATCATAATATACCATGTTTTTTAGCTAGCCCCTGAGTTACATTTTATCTACAGCTCTGAAATTTTGCACACTCATGTAACATCCTAAGACATACAAAAAAGTCTCTTGGAGCCATACTCCAAACCCTACAGGAAGTCCAGCATCTTCAATTGAAAGTGTCAATTTTTGCCATTTTCAGGCCTGCTATTTGAATGAACTCCTCCTAGGGCATTTCACCCAGTGAGACCAAATTGGCTCCACATCATCTAGACAAACAGCCCATCAAAAAAGTCAATCAGACCCATGCCCTATTTTGCATGCTGGAGCCGTGACCACACCCCCAAATATTCCATTGCGTCTATGCCGAGAGCAAAAGATACCTTTTCCTATAAAAGAATTCAACTTTCTAGAGACCCATCACGATCACAAAACCTCCGAGTGCAGCACGGGTCGACGAGCGCCACAGGTCGACGCGCGCGGAGTGCGAGGGCCCGATATCACCGCTTGCGGTTTTAATTATTATTATTATTTTTATTATTCAGGCAAATGAATTGGCTTTTTGGGGGCTTTATCATATTCAAAAACTCATGAAACTTGGCACATGCGTCACACCTGGTGAAAATTTAAGTATTTTAATGGGCTCGGGCAAGGGCGCGCCCAAATGGCTCGCTAGCGCCCCCTAAACTGGAGCCCCACCGCTGTGTTTCACGTACATGAATGAAACTTCATACACATGTATATCATGTCCAGGCGCACAAAAAATCCTCTTGGAGCCATGCCCTAAACCCAACAGGAAGTCCGCCATTTTGAATTAATTATGCAAATTTGGCGATTTGCAGCCCTCACACTTTTCCTAATAACTCAGAGGTTTTAGACGTTATCATCTTCATATTTGGTTTGTCTAACCTACACCCCCAGGGGAATCTAAATCTCGAAAATGGTGAGTTTTTGCCAAGGGGGAGGGGTCCTTATGCCCCTTTGAACTTTGATCATTCGCCATGAAATTTTGATTGCCTCTCATTCATACCTACATGATCCAATGTGCATCAAACTTCTCCAGTAGGATGAGGGTGCCCCCCTGAACACATACATATGACAATATTTAATATCAGTCGCAGCGCCACCTAGTGGGAACAGGAAATGTCATATTTTACACTTGGAGGTCCAGCTCCAAGGTGGTTTAGCAGAACCATCTCAAATTTCACCTGGAAAGCCTTAAGAAGTTGGACTTACTGTGTTTTCAAAACTGTGAGTTTTTGACAAATGGGCGTGACCCTTATGGGACGGCAAAGTTCGATGATTCGCCATGAACACAAAAATGGCTGTAACTCAAACCCAACTTGCCCAATCTGGCTCAAACTTCAGTGGTGTGATAAGCACCCTGTCCTGAACACACTCATATGCAAAAAGTCCATAAACGGTAGAGCGCCGCCTAGTGGCAGCTCGGAATATCTTAAAATAGCAAGTTTTTTGAGTAGCCCCGGAGCAACGTTTTATCTACATGTATGAAAATGTACAGGCTCATGTAACATACTAAGACGTACAAAAAAGTCTCTTGGACCCATACCCCAAACCCTACAGGAAGTCGGCCATCTTCAATTGAAGGTGTCAATTTTTGCGATTTCCACGCCTGCTATTTGAACGAACTTGTCCTAGGGCATTTCACCCACTGACACCAAATTGGCTCCAGATCATCTACACAAGTAGCCCATCAAAAGTTATTCATGGTTTTGTAGAATATTGAACGGTGTTTCCATGGCAACCCTCTGAATTTGGACTTTTTTCAATTTCAAATTCACAGATATTCTAAACATCAGCCCCTGGGCTGTGCTTTCTCTGTGTATCTGAAAATGTGCCTGCTGATGTAAGATGCTAACATCTACAAAAAAGTCTCTTGGACCGATAGCCGAAACCCAACAGGAAGTCAGCCACGTTCACTTTAAAGTTTCATTTTTGCAGCATTTTTCGCCTTTTTCAGGCCTTTTTGCCTCAACTCCTCCTAGGGCATTTGACCCAGTGAGACCAAAATGGCTCCAGATCATCCACACAAGTAGCCCATCAACAGATATTCATGGTTTTGTAGAATATTGAACGGTGTTGCCGTAGCAACCCTCTGAATTTGGACTTTTTTTCCATTTCAGGCCCAGATAGGTTCTAAACATCAGCCCCAGGGCAGTGCTTGGTCTGTGTACCTGAAATCGTGCATGCTGAAGTAACATCCTAAGACGCACAAAAAAGTCTCTTGGACCGATAGCCGAAATCCAACAGGAAGCCTGACATGTTCTAATTAAGGTGTCATTTTTGCAGCACTTTTCACATTTTTCAGGCCTGCTATTTGAATCATCTTCTACTACAGCTTTTCATCCAGTCACACCAAAATGGCTCCAGATCATCTACACAAGTAGCCCATCAAAAGATATTCATGGTTTTGTAGAATATTGAACGGTGTTGCCGTAGCAACCCTCTAAATGTGGGATTTTACTCATATACCACAGTGCACCAAATTGTTACATCTCTGACATACATTGTCCGATCTGCCTCGAACTTCACAGGCTTAATGGGAGGGTAAGGGAGACTGGACACACCCCTCTATCAGCTTTGTTTCACACTCATAACGCCACCTAGTGGCAACAGGAAATCAGTAGGACACTGATACTCATCATCCTATGGTCATTACAGTTTCATTGATGGCTGCAGGCATTACATAGAGCATTGTGACATATTAATTAGTGGGCACTCACCGACGCCACCTAGTGGAAGCGGGACACGATCGACGCGGAGTACGGCTAGCCTGCTGAGCCGTCAGCAGCCGGGTGAGCCAGCTACTCTCTCGTCTGCGAGAACCTCCGAGCGCGGTTCGGCTGGTGCGTGCCACGGGTCGACGCGCGGCTCGGCTGGAGCGCGCCAGGGGTCGACGCGCGCCGGGTGCGAGGGCCCGCTCATCGCCGCTTGCGGCTTTAATTTTTTATTTGGTTTTTTACATCATTTAAAACTGCAAGTGCAGCTTAGAGAATAAGGCTAAAACTGGCTTCAGTGCTGCAAAAATACATTTAGAAACATAACACTATACACAGAAATTGCTTTTCTTGTGAGAAATGGACGGCTTTAGACCTGAGCATGTTTCTGATTGGCCAACTGGTGTGAACACCATTATTTTAAATAAACGCACCTGGAACAGCAGATACGGTTATACTGTAAAGAAAAAAAAAACTTAAACTTGTTTCTTTTTTAAAACAGAACTTGCAATAAATTATGCGAGCATGTGCAATGAGTCTATGATTTCATTGCCTCTTCAAAGATGGGGACAAGGTCTGCAACCACTTGGAGTCAGTTGCTGTCTTCAAAGCGACTTTGTTCATCAAGATTCTTGCTTTGATATAGGAAACCAGAATGGAACCAGCAGACAACCATGCAAGTCGAGTCCCCTATTGCAAACAGACTGCCTCAGATTGATTGTGACATATCAGCAATGTGTTTATAAATTCAATGGCAGCTGCTTGCAAACCTTCACCAATCTGCCTGAGAGTGACTGCAGTCAGTCTGAGTCAGACCGCGATTGTTTGGAGGTTAATTGCACAAGGCGACCTGTGCTGTGGGAGGCCATGCGATCTAAAGTGGTCACCACAACTCCCCAAATGCAAAAAAAAATTCAACATGGTCACCAGGCAACCACCAATTATTCCTCGTTACAACAAGGTTGCCATCCTATTTTTACTCTAGTGTGAGTGAACCATAATCCACACAGAAAGTTAGTAAACAGTCATTTAGAAGTTTGCTGTCACAGATACTATTTAAACAGAAGACTTTCGATTACATAGACTGGATGCTGGGTATTCTGAATTGGTGTAGCTTTCAAATAGAGACTGAGTTTAGGTCCTTTCTACATTCCTTCATAGACCACAAAGAAATGAAAGGAATCGCATACAGCTCAGGATATTGAAGGCTGAGACTGAATAACTCCTCGAGCAAAGTAACAACAAGGACAAGTGACCAGAATAAGGAAAGGAATATTAGCATCAAACATGAATCTTAAATAATAGGTCTCCTTTTCAGTGACATTGCTGATAGTTATTGAACTAAATGGTCAGTTTCTTAAACAACCTTGATGTTTCCTTTTTTCAAAATGTCAGTGCTAGAATAGACTCCCCTTTGTTAGGGTTGTTATTAAGAGTGATCAATGAAGCAATAAAGAAGAAGTTAAATGAAAGAATTAAAATTCAAAGAAGTTCATTACAAGTGAAACACATTCACGTTAGTGTAAAAAGTGGAAACAGTATGTGCAAGCTGAAGAAATTAAAATTAGCAACATAGAAATGGCCTGAAAGCTTAAAAACTGTCTGAAAACTGAACACAGAGGTAAAGTGTGATAATAACATATTATTTTCTTTTATCAGATAAATGTTTAACCAGAAAAAGTGGAATTACTGCACTTTATTATAAACAGTGCTGTGAAAAGGTATTTGCCTCTTTTTTTTTTTTTTTTTTGGTATTAGTCACTCACAGATTTTAATATTAGTCAAAAATAACCAGAGTAAATACAAAATGCGGTTTTTAATTGATGATTTCATTTATTAAGGGAAAACGGCTTTCCAAACCTAGCTGGAAATGTAATTTCCATCCCTTCTTGAATCATGAATTAACTGTGATTAACTAAAATTTTTTTGGAAAGCTGAGTTCACTTTCACTAGCCACACCCAGGCCTCATTACTGCCAGACACTGATGACTCGAGAAATCGCATTCACAGAACCTGTGTGACAAAGTGCAGAAGGCTCAAAGATCTCACAAAGCAACACATCATGCAGTAATCTAAAGCAGCCGACCTACCAAAAGTACTCCAATAGCCCATCGACAATTCATCCAGGGAGGTCACAAAATAACCCAGAACAGCATTTAAGGAACTGCTTTGGCATCATCTTAAACAGGCCATTCATGCTGGAAAACCCTCCAATGTGGCTGAATTAAAACAATTCTGCAGAGAAGAGTGGGCCAAAATTCCTCCACAGTGATGTGAAAGACTTACTGCCAGTTATCACAAATGCTTGATTGCAGCTCTTACTGCCAAGGGTGGCACAGCCAGTTATTAGGTTTAGGGGGCAATTATTTTTTTACACGGGGCCAGGTAGCTTTGGATAGCTTTTTTTTTTTTTTTTTCCCCTCAGTAAATGAAATCATAATTTAAAAACCGCATTTACTCGAGTTATCTTTGTCTAATATTAAAGTTTGATAATCAAGTGCCTTGAGGTGACTGTTTGTTATGATTTGGCACTATATAAATAAAATTAAACTGAATTGAATCTGAAACATGTAAGTGTGACAAATATGTAAAAAAAAAAAAAAAAAAAAAAAGAATTGGGCAGGGGAAAATACTTTTTTACAGCACTGTATTTCATCTTATTCATTTCCAAACTATCTTCATACTTCATTTTTCATACGTCACATCACAAATCATTGGACTGAAACCACATTTACCAAACTGTGAAAAGCAGCACAGAGGAGGGGAAGAAACCTGCAATGTCCTAATCTCATTAGCCTCTGTGTTAGCCTCAGTGGATTAGCAGCAGACTATGTGCTGAGCTAGTCAGAGGAAGCAGAGGGTGAAAGTCCCACCGAATGAGAAGAAAAGGAATAGAGAGAGAGAGACAGAAACCATTTGTATTTCTCTTTGAGATCAGTGTTTGGGTCCACTAGGCATTGAGATCTCTAGCATCTGAATCCCCTTTGCTCTTCCTCTACTATTCCTGTCTTATTAAAGCACTCATGACTCCGGTAGAAATATATGAATTTTTTTTTTCCTTCCTCCAATTTTAAATACTTCTCTTTAAGCAGAAATAAATGTTTTTGCTTTTTGTTTTTGAAATTGTCACATGGCTCCCATCAGTGGGTGTCTGTTGATTTAATAGTGGGCAGTTCTAGCATTTGTTCATGCTCTCTGAGTGGGCCTGGAATGGCTCCTTTTTTTTTCTTTTTTTTTTTTTTACAGGATTTGAGAAGTATGCTTTAAATGACTTGATATATTTATAGTTTTTAAAAAACCTGAAGTATAAATTTTATATATCCACTGAAAATGTACTCAAATGCTAGCCTACACTTTTTTGCTCACCAGCCGCAGATTAATGACTGTTTTGAGCAGGTTCACAGGAAGTTTAAGTCCTCGTGAGTAAATATAAGAACTCTGAAATGACATTGCAGTCACTGTTGCATACATGCTAGAGAGCTGTAACTCTTCGGATGCTTTGCTTTAGGGAACCAGTATGAAAAACCGCTGATTTCCAATATAATTTCTGTCAAACTCCTGTAGATTTATAGAAGACATCTGCACCTTTAACTCAACACATATTTCAGCCACCTGCCTCATAACACTACAGCTCCTTCTGTTGTTCTTACGGCTTGTTGCAAGCTAGTGCAGCTGTTTCAGGTTTAATGGCTTGTTACTGTTGTTAGTGCAGTAGCAACAATGGCTAATGCGCAAGAGGTAGGACAGCAGACAGTACAGTATTCTTTCCTTATACCACAATCTATATTTATAGGAACTTATCTACAGTCCATTTATAGCTTGGATAGCTTTTTTGGTTTAATTATAGCAACTTTCAATTTTGATTTAAGCGATAATGCTATGGAAAGCCACATGAAGACAGTAAAGAAATATTTTAACAGTAAAAATGATGGTGACAGCGCAGTAGAATTATGTGTCAGTCTCCAAGAAAATTTCAGAAATCCCTCTTTGGGATCTGGCTCCCACGGTCTTCAGTCTTCTCTACCTTTGCTTTACATTCTTTTCTGAATCTTTATCTAACTCTGTGCAGCTGGAAATGCCTTATCTTGTGTGTCCCAAGAGCCTTATAAGAGTCCTCTCTGAAACCCCTCCTCCCTCCCTTACTCCCCCAGAGGTAAGAACTTCTCCCTTGTCCTTTTTCCACCCCCACCAGAGCATCTGCTCCCCATTGTAATGGCTTGCAGCCTTCTCTCTCCTCTCACTTTCCACTCCCCTTCTGGTTTGCTTTGGGCAAGTGAGCTGCTCACCTCCAGCCCGTCACTAACAACCCACTAACACTTACCTGCATCCCAGTTCTATTTAAGGGGTAAAGGATTTATCCCTAAACTTGACGTTTAGTACCTTCTACCAGCAAGCTATAAAACAAACAAAAAAAAAAAAGTCTTACTCTGTTACAAAGACAGAAATTCAATTTTAAACGTAGCCTGTGTTTACGTGTATTTTAAATGCATACACTTGTGGCTTTAACACATCAAACTGCAAGCTTTAAAAAAGATGTTGCAGTGTGTTTCTCAGCAAACAAGGAAATCTCAGCACAACATGAAAAAAATGTGTATTGTTTGAGTTTAAATATTAATTTCTAGCCATACGTGTGTGTGTGTGTGTGTGTGTGTGTGTGTGTGTGTGTGTGTGTGTGTGTGTGTGTGTGTGTGTGTGTGTGTGTGTGTGTGTGTGTGTGTGTGTCAGCGCACACCGTGAAAATAAGGAATTTGGGATAGAGCCCAGAGAATACACTATACTAACAGCAAGACAACTCAGAGCAGTAACATACCTGTTTGGTAGCTGGTAATGCTTTTGGCTCACCTGCACGTCTTTTGATTTGTGGTTTGGTCAAACTAACACTGAAGCACATATAAAGTGGGACGTCTTCTGCCTGGATTGTTACAATAGCATATACGACATATATGACTGTAATATACGGGAAGATGTTTGCAGTAAAGGTAGCAATAACCTTTCATGTTTCATGCTATTTTTCAGCCTTCTTCACATGCTAGGACGTTATTTCTATATTTACACAAGGCTTCATTAAGGATCTGCAATACAAGTGATTCTGTATTAGATATTTTATTAATGAATCTGAATTTTTGTAATTGTCAAATGGTTTATTTTATCAGCAGCAGCTATGTGTGCACATTGTGAATGGTTAGTGTTATTGTCAGCAGTGAAATGGCCCAGTGGTTGAATGTCTCTGTGGGCCGCCGTGTGGGGGGGTGTTTACATAGCACCAGTTCTGCTGAGTCTGTCAATTTAAACATGGAAACAGAACTCTACACACGAATGGCAGCACATACCTGTAGTGTGTCTGCCCATATGAGCACAGGTGCGCACACAGGAACACATTCTGTATATAAAATAAATCTATAACTGCTGTGTTGCGCACACACTCATAAACACACTGTGCTTACACAGCAGCACTTCCTCTGCCAGTACCAGTCCGTTCAGATGAAAGATGACAACCTAGCGGAGGCACACAGCACGCTGAAAATTAGCTACCGGTACATATATAACAGCTGTGACCCCCCCCCCCCCCCACACACACACACACACAGAGAAATGCTCTCTCTCATTTTCCTCTTGTACAAACACTGTTTAATCTCTTCTTTCCCATTAACAAAAACTTATTGTCACACTGATTGCTGCACGACAGCATTAAAGCCATCACTCTGATGCTGTATTTGATGGATGGTTTGTCTGACACTATACAATTGAGTGCCACCTGTCTTTCCTGTAACCCCTTGTGCTCATATTATTAAAACAAGAAAAAAAATCTGTCATAATAGCCTATAAACACAAGAGGAGTTTTATAGTACATAAGCTTATTTTTATTATATTAGGTGTTCTTTAATGTTTCTTTATATAATGCCAAGAGAGTAAAACTAAAAATGTTTCAGGAAGCCAGAGTTTAGGAAGAGGAAAACTAATCATTGGATTGATATTGGAGAATGCAGCTGAATTTTAGAGGCTCAGTGCAGTTTGGACATGGTAGAAGGCCTTGACTACCTAATAAATAATAAACTTTTAGTGAAGATATATTAATGTGTTGAAGCAGAGCAGAAGGCGGTTGTGTGTCTGAATGTGTGTGTTTAAGCGGAGAGGCTTTTCCTCAGTCGATACCTCATCAGGGATAATAGGCCACGATGATTCAGAACATAATCGATGTGCATTAAAGTTGGAATTTATTCTCTCAGCGGTCCGGCCGCGGCAGTGGAAGGACAAAATCAGTATCATTTAGCCAAACTAGAGGAGATGCTGTCCACAACATGCAACGTATCACCCAACATGTTTCATCTGAGCGCACACACACACTTATTGACTGAGAAGGGTAGGCAAGCCTTGAGGATCTGTGTGACATAAAAGAAATTGATTAGTATTGGTTTTAATGGCATATCAGTGTTGCAGGCTGGAAAGAATACACACACACACACACACACACACACACACACACACACACATACACCTCTATTTAGTATTTCTGCAGTTAGATATAGTATTACAATAATTGTTTGATACCATAGAAACTGAATATCACCATGTGTTGTAAATTGTCTTATTTGAAGTGATTCTAAATATATTTGTGAAGATTTACATGCACGTCCTTAATAAAAGCAAACGGGCTGAGTGCCGTAGGAAGTTAGAAAGCAGACATATAATGTCTCACATCAAACTCACCGTTGGCTTAAGACATTTTGGGGGATCTGCTGATCAACAAAAATACAGGCTAAATCAGTTTCAGCCTTAAAATGTCCAAAAAGTTTATAAGTTTGCTTTTATTACAGTTGTTTATGTTAGCATTGAATATTTTTTTTACATGAATGCATATTTTAAGGTGGTAAAGTTGACTAAAGACTGTACAGTGTTTTCATGCATATCTTTATATTTAGCTGAACTGTGAAAAACCCCTTTATGTTTTATTGCCCTTCTTTAATATAATCTATCTCATTATTTTGAGTTGGCTAGCGTGTGTGTGCGCATGCGCGCGTGTGTGTGTGTGCGCGCATTTCTGTGTTTTGCATGTCATTCTCTAGTGTGGGCTGTTGCTGTGCATCACATGTACAAACACACTTTCTTTCACTCCCCCCATTCTAGTGAGATCTCTCCCTTTCTACCTTAGTCTGTCTGTTTGGGATGAAGCAGCGCTCTGTTATTTTTACCGTGTCTGTGAGCGTTGCGCTGGACTGTGCGTGCCATTGCGTCCTCCCTGCATTGTGACGTCCCCAGCGTTGTGCACGTTGTCATTTTCTGTTTAACAGCACTTTTTTTTTTTCCCCCTTTCCCTTTTGTCCTACTTCTCACCGCCCACTCTGTTTTTGTCCCTGTTGACTGTGTGCAGCGCTGCTGTGCTCAATCCTGTGCAGTGTTGATTATTTTGAACCCCCTCCCCTCACCCCTGGTGCTTCTCTTGTGGTTTTTGTTTTTGTTCTTGTAGTTGCAGGACCCCCGCATGTATGATCAGGTCTATAGGTACTTAGACCTTCCAGGGCAGGTATGTGAAAAAACAGCGATTATTTGATTAAAAAAAAAAAAATGAATTCTACCTCAGCAGCTTGCTGCTGTTTCTTTCCTGTGTTGCAAATCAGTCATGCTGAAGTCTGGGAGTCAGGGATTGCTGTTTGATGATGGACATGAGATTATCACAAAATATTGCCTCTTTCTTTATTGACTTTCAAGCTTTAGAAAAGATATTTACTGTGATTTGATTTGGTCAGTCAATGAGCACTCCCTGTTCCCAAGCTTGTATGATGCAGTGTTTTCTGTGAAGCACTCCTCCTTTAAAAATCTGCTTTTGAGTTTAAGATCACAGATGTTGTTAAGACTGGTGTGGTAGGTTGATATTTATGTGGCACCTGTAAAATAAATTGACGCTCTGGAACATGTATTAAGTTTTGGATTTGTGTGTGTGTCTTTCTACTCCTATAAAAATAAATCTGACTGTAATTTTCAAGCTCTACCTGTTGTTTAAGTGTGTAACAGTTCTTCATCTGTTTTATGTTTCATTGCTAATCTTATATTTTCTCTCCCGCTCATTTCCTTTCTCTCTGTCATCTTTGTTGTCACCCCCAAAACACCTCTCATTGATTCATCCACCACTTCCCATTATTCCTTTAAACTATTCCTTCCCCCTCCATCCCCGTCACCATCATCGCCTCCTCTACTGAAGCTGAAGGCGATAGACCGTCCGCACGAGCCGGAAAAGGTACCGCGAGCACCTCACGATCGCAAGAAGGAGTGGCAGAAACTGGCACTAGGGGCAGAGCTCGCCCAGGATTTACCTGAAGACAAACACAGAGAGGCCAACGGATCTGCAGGTTATCACGACAACAGGTGAGTGAAGGCGGCTGCGTCGTCAAGCGAGACTTGCTGGTGCTAGTTAGTCAGGTATCAAGTGGTGGAAGTAACATGCATATTACATCCTGAGAGCCAAAAATCTAATTTAAAAGAACAAACTTGATAAAAACTGATTCATCAGCAGGATGTAATCACTCGTATGTACAAAAATAAATTGCGTCCAGTCCACAGAGAATCGCTTCTTGCAATTTACACTTCACTGGCACTGGGGAAATGCAGCCACAAAAGGGATGATTAAGGTCCTTCACAGTTGTGATTGCTTTTATTGTGCCTCAAAGCTGGAGTGCCACTCATGTTCAGTAATTTCCCTGCCAGTCAATGTGATTAATAAGAAAAGATTTTATGCAAATTGGTGGTTTTGTTGGATCTGTCAGTATCGTGGATGGCTGACACAAAATCTTTTCTGCAAGCATTGATGAGAATGGATTTCAAGTAAATAGATCCCACAGTGTCGGACCAAAGATGTGGTTGTCAGTGTTTGATTTACGATGTTGTGGACAAATAGCAACAGTGTCTTCTGATGGGCACTCACCTAGACCGTGACAACAGCATCAACAGAATTACTGTAGCAGAAATTCATTCTTGGAAATGGAAATATGGACTTTTGTGGCCTGTGAGAATGCATTTACTCTTCATCAAAAGTGCCATGCCTTTTAGTAAAAGAGCTGTCTTTTACTATTCTTGTTTTTATTAATATTGTTTTACATATTTTGAATTTAAATTTAGTTGATGTATATTGTGTGACCAGATCTTTCTGATGGCCAGAAGAAAACATACACATGACCTTTAAGTTCATACAATACTGTGCAAATGTCACAAGCCACCTCTCATTTCTTTAGATTTTTCTTCCAATGAGACAGACTTTCTTCTAATTTTTTAAAGTGGTCTTGCACAATTATTCTCCAGGCTTTCTGAAGGTCTTTCAAAGTTTTTCTTGTTTTTTCACTCATTTTCAGTACAGTTCTTGTACCTGACCATTTTCAAATGTGTTTTTGTTTGTTAAGCCACTTAAACACTGACCTATGAGTCATTCAAGCTGAAAAAAGGCACCTAACTCAAAGTATGAACCAAAGAACCAATGAAAATTGTATCTTTAGGCACTTTACTAGCAGCCTATCACAAAAACACAGCATTTGTTCACATTTCTTTAGCTGAATCTATGAAAAATGCCAAACATAAAATGGTTTGACAGGCATAAAATACAATTTTTGCACGAAAAAGGTGATTCACAAAGAGCTATTAGCAAAAACCTGCCATATCTCAGCATGGTGTGCAATGTGCCCTTTTAAAAAAAAATTGAGGAAACTGGACAAGTGGGGGACAAAAGAAGAAGCCTAAAAAAAAAAAAAAAATCTACAGCAGATGAACAGTAGCTGAAAAACATGTTGTGAAGAAATAGGGGAATCCAGCAAAGCTGGGACCTGAGAGATGCATCTTTACTGTTCAGTTGGTCCATCTGCTGTTCCCTGAAGCCTCATCAGAAATGGTCTCAGTGGGAGGGTGGCTGTTAAGAAGCCATTCTTAAGTGAAACGGGGAAAAAAGGCTGAAGTATGCCAAATTACACAAGAACTGGAGAGAAAATTAGTGCCAACAGGTCTTACAGAGTCATGAATCCAAATTTGACATTTTTGGTTCAAGTCATCAGCACGTGCAGCGGAGGTCAGGATGTGTTGTATAAATGATCTGCAGCCATCTGTAAAACATGGTGGAGGCTCTGTTGTGGTCTGTTGGGGCTGCATTTCAGCCACTGGTGTTGAAGATCTTCTCAAAATTGATGGAATTATGAACACCACATTGTACTGTCAGATTTTGATTCACCATGCAATACCATCTGTATAGCATCTGATTGGCAATGGCTTCATTTTTCAGCATGACAATGATCCCAAACACACTGCCCATGTAGTAAAAAAAAACCTGGATAGAAAAGCACACAATGGAACAGTATCAGTCATGGATTGGCCTCCCATGAGCCCAGACCTCAACATTACTGAAAGCAGTTTGTTATCATCGTGACAGAGAACGGAACAAAAGTCAGCCAACATCCAAAGAAGAGTTCTGAATGTCCTTCAAGAAGCCTGGAGAACTGTTCCTAAAGACTACTTAAAGAAATGACAAGAAAGCTGCCTCAGAGAGTTCAGGCTGTGTTGAAGATGGTCATACCAAATATTACTTTCAAACTCATTAGAATCATACAAACATATATACTGCATATACCTGACTTATATACTGTTTTTCCATGTATGTTTCAACAAATCAATGCACCTTAAAGACAGCACTTAAAGAAATCAGGGGTGCCTCAAGACCTTTGCACAGTACTCTTGAATTACCTCAAAGTTTCTGCACAGCTAAAGGTCTTAGAGCTGTGTGTGTTGGATCAAAAACTCCATTGTATAGAAAATTAGTACAAGTTGGGTTTTTTTTTTCTTCTTTTTTTTTAACCTACAGTATCAGCACATGGTAAAATGGCTGAGAAACATGCATCTGTTCTATGTAAAGCATCTTTACTGCCCAAGAATATGTGAGGTTCTTTTTACTTGACATGATTTAAGTTCTGATAGATAAACAGCTTCGTGCAGGTAAGAATTCTAGGTGCAGAGAACCCACAACACTGTATGACACAAGAGTCACTAAATCCAAATTAAAGCCAGCTGAACCGAACATGATGTGATTAAATGAGTGAAAATAAAACCTGTTTCTCTGCTCAGGACTCATTTGTACATGGAGCATTTGGACGGGCCCTTCTCCCTGGCGGCGCTGCCCTACACCCAGATGAACGAGCTGCTCAGCCGTACAGGGGACAGAATGTATTCCCGACCCCATGACCCTCCACCGCCACCACCTCCTATGCACCCACTGGGAGAGATTAAGCCACCTTCTGTGATCAGGTGGGACAGGAGACATCATACTGAACAGCCTCAGTTTTTACTCTGTTACTCTAGCTCTGTTTGCTGTCTCACCTACATGTAAAAAGGAAATAGGTGCTTCAAGCAGATTATAACAATTCTAAAGAATTAACTATAACTACTATTCCACATGCACACACACTTTGCCTTGTTTATCTCCTTTCCTCATACACATTCATCACATAGAGAGTGGCCTTCAATTACTGATTCTGCAGATTTTCTTGCTGATGGACCACAAAAGAAAAACATGTGATGGAGTGCTACATGGTTTGAGAGTTTGTGGAACAAAGACTGAGTAAAAAGAAAAGAGGCTTGGTGAAGGGCAGGATCAGTAGTGTGTTAAGGCCACTGAACATATTACAGGTTGTTTTTCTGCTGCACACATTGGCCGCTTATGAAACTGTTTTTTTTTTTTTTTTAAGGATGAAGAGATCAGAGGGAATGATTAAGGAAACACCAGAGAAATATCCCATTGATTTTTTTTTTATTCGCACTTGCCCTTGCATCTGTCTTCTCCTCTTGCTCTTGTATTTACTTTTAGTTTTTCTGACCTTTAATTCTGGTGTCTTGCTGTTTTTTTTGTTTTTGGTTTTTTTTTTAACCATTTTACAAGTTCTCATCATTATGTTCCGTAGGATCTCATTTCCTCACTTCACCTCCTCTGAAAACTTTGCTTTAGTGCAGCACATTAAGTAGCTGTCCTGAGAGGAAGCACTCCGCACTTTATTTTTTTTCCTACCTCTTGTCTTGTCTCTTGCTGTGCCTTTTTTTTTTTCTCTGCAGAGCAGTTTTCTCCATAGGAGGAAAACTGATTGTGGACACATTGCCCTCTGTGTTGTCCTGGTTAGTGGTTTACCTACCCACGCAGGTTCAGCATCCTGTGTGATGCTCAGGGATCTTTAACCTCTAATTTAATGTGCTGACATTCAAGTAGAAATGGCTTCATCACTCTATCCACGCGTCTGTGACAGCACTGCAGTTTTACAAAGCTACTGTAGGTACGGTTACGTCCACACTCCCAGCAGCTGCTTCTGATGCGCCGCTGCACATTTTTAATTGAAAAGATAAGAATTTGATTTTGTTGAACAAAACAAACTCAGTTGTTGACATTCGCCTCTTGTGACTAGACAGAGTTACTGTTGTTACAATTGTCAGGCTTTCCATTTTCACTCGGCACACGTGCAGTTGTTGGAGACAGATTTAGAAATTTTTTTCTTCCAGCTGACTCTTTTTAAAACAAAAATCTTGATGATTACACATGATGAGGTTCTGATAGGCTGAGGCTAAAGGTGCAGGTCGTGGAAATAAAGAAGCAGCTTTGTTCTCGTATTGCAGTGTGAAGCTAATTAGCTTCATAGCAAGTGTAATATGGAAAATACAAAGCCTGGTGGTAGATTGTGTCCGTCAAGTGGAACGCTCTATTCTGCTGTTTTGTTGTCAAGCAGCTGATGTCACTGTGAGCGTCGGAAAAGGTGGTGGAGCAAAATGGGTCAATTTGGGACTTGAAGGAGCTGCTTGTTTAATGCTTTTTGTTAAACTACATCCCTGCTAATGTCCTAAATGAGATTCACAAATGTCTGAAAAAATTAAAAAAAATTTATTTTTTTTTTAATCTGTGATGAAAAGCATAGATTCAACAAGGTGCCTCACAGATTTTGCTCGAGCCCTGGTGACTGTGGAGGCCATTTGAGTACAGTGAGCTCATTGTCTTGCTCAGGAAACCAGCTTGATGATTTGGGCTTCATGACATGGGGCGTTATCCTGCTGGAAGCATCCATCATAGATGGGTACACTGTGGTCATAAAAGGATTGACATGATCAGCAACAGTACTCACTTTGGCTGTGTCATTTAAACAATGCTTAGTTGGTACCAAGGGGTGTGCCAAGAAAATATCCCCCTTACCATTACACCACCAGTAGCCTGAACCATTGATACAAAGGAGGATGGATCCATGCTTTCGTGTTATTTCCACCAAATTTTGACCCTACCCTCTGAATGGTGTGGCAGAAATTGACACTCACCAGACCAGGCAACATTTTTTCAGTTTTCCAGTGTCCAATTTTGGTGAGTTTGAGTGAGCTGTAGCCTCACTTTACTGCTGTTAGCTGACGGGAGTGGCACACGGTGTGGTCTTCTGTTGCTGTAGCCCATCTGCTTCAAGGTTCAATGTGTTGTGTGTTCAAAGATGTTTTTGGGTTGTAACAGGTGGCATTTGAGTTACTGTTGCCTTCCCATCAGCCTGAAGAAGTCTCCTTTGGGCCATTCTCCTCAGACATCAAGACAACATTTTCACATTGAGAAGTGCTACTCGATATTTTCTCTCTCTCTCTCCCTCTCACTCTTTTTTTTTTTTTTTTTTTTAAACCCTAGAGATGGTTTTTTGGGAAAATCCCAGTAAATCCATAGTTTCTGGAATACTCAGACCAGCCCATCTGGTGCCACTTCAAAGTTGTTTAAATTACCGTTCTTCCCTATTTTGATGCTTGGACTGAACTTCAGCAGGTCACATTTACATGCCTAAATGCACTGAGTTTCCGCCATGTGATCGGCTGATCATATATTTGTGTTAACGAGCAGTTGAACAGGTATACCGTGGCATAAGTGGCCGGTGAGTGTATGTCTGTATTATCCGAACAGAAGCCCAAATCTCTTAATTGTCAACATTACTAAAGGAAAGCATGAAACCATAATATTTTGGCATGTTTGCAAACCATTAGCTCTACCTCTATATACAATTTAATTGAAGCCTATCATACATTTTAGAGGTCAAAATATTAATTTAAAAAATAACTAGTAACTAATGCTGTCAGGTATATTTAAGTAAAGTATATGTCTACACAAAGTGTTTTGGTGGGTGCTTTGAGAGGATTTATTTTATATAAAAGGCCTATAATGATAGTCTACCTAAGTGGAAAAAGGCCAGATTGTCAACCACATTTGTGTTTCTTCTCCCCTCCAGCTCCAGTTCTGGTTTTTCCGACAGCAGACCCCAGTCTCCAGCCCGGACAGCAGGGCACAACTCCAGCACTCCTCCTCCGCCTCCTCCTCTGCCTCCTCCTCCTCCACCCTTACCCTGCACAGGCTTGCGGGGCACTCCTCCTCCTATTCCTCCTCTACCAGTCCAGCAGCACCCCCCAGCCATCCCACCTCCCCCTGCTCCCCTCCAGATAGCCCCTGGAGTGCTCCACCCAGCCCCTCCACCTGTGGCGCCTCCCCTCCCCTCCTTATCCCCGGCTCGTCTCCAGCAGGTCCTGGACAAAGGTCCATCTGCAGGCCCTGGGACTCAGTCAGACAGCAGCATCCTGCCTCCTCCCCCACCACCACCTCCTCTGCCCCTCCCAGGAGCACGGAGCTCATCACCCTGTCCATCAGCGCCGCCACCTGTGCCGGCCTTCCCCTCAGCAGGAGCCATGGCCTCCCCTCCTCCCCACACCGTCCACGATGTGGGGACCAAGAGGCACCATCCAGCCAATCTGCCACCCATCAGCGATGCACGCAGCGTCCTGTTGGAGGCTATCAGAAAAGGTGACATGTTTGCAAATGCATGTGCAAGAAGTTATTTTAAATTGTGTTGTGGCCAGATTTTCATAGTAGCCTCTACATCTTGAAAAGATTCTGTGATGCCTTTCTTGAAGAAAAACTCCCTCCAAAATTTGCTGCTTTTTCTTGTCGTACATTAGAACTGGATTTTTGTAAAGCCGTAAAAGAAGACCGTGAAAGAAATTTGAAGATCTCACTCTTTTGTTTACCTCCCATTATGCTCATTTCCAGCTCCAAAATGTCTTTATTAGAGTAGCTTTGCATGATTCAGTTTAGGTATTCCTTGGACCTTGGTGCAGCCACTCAGTTTCATCTTCTGTATGAAACAAGCCATTTTAGCTCTCTTACCCCTCCTTTTAAACCAACTTTCTTCTGATTGAGTTCCCCTGCAAACAGATTTGAACAGCAGGAGAGCAGGGCTGCTGTGCTCACAGCCAGAGTTGTGTGTCTGAGATGACCAAATTAAAGATATCTGCCCTCACTGACAACATTCAGAGGCAAGAGTAGAAAAAATGGTCTGAAACTGATCGTTTAGAACAGTGTGAAGCCTTGTTAGAAATACCACCTTATTTGGCCTTGTATAATATGAGCATCCCCATGTTGTAACACTATATGTATGATAGAAAGCGATTTATCCAGCTTTATGCAGATGGATTAAATCGGATGCCTGTGTTTAACGTGTTAAGCAAGATGAATGCTCAGCTATGGCTAAGTTGGGTTCATTTTGCTTCATTACAGCTGTTCTGTGTAACCTTAGTTTATCAGGAGTTTCAGGAGCCGTGATATTTGATCATTGCAAACATCCTCTTTCTCAATTTCCCTGCTGCAGGCATACAGCTGCGAAAAGTGGAGGAGCAGCGAGAACAAGAGGCTAAGCATGAGCGAGTGGGTAATGATGTGGCCACCATCCTGTCACGCCGCATCGCCGTGGAATACTCCGACTCCGAGGACGAGTCCGAGTTCGACGAAGGAGACTGGATGGAATGACGGTGGCGAGGGAGAACAGAGGGAATACTCTGAGGGTGGAGGCGCCCCACCCTCCAGCAGTACCCCACCCCTGCACTCCACACCTCAACATCAAAAAGTGAAACACGGTTACCGACCACTTTTCCTCTCATGCTTTTTGTTTCTTTTTTGTTTATATCTCGTCATATCTTTGTCTTGTTGTGGTTTGTGTTCGGTGGAGGATCTCCACGTCACCTTTGTCGGTCTTTCTAGTGTTCCAACAGTAGGTGTGTTTTTTGGGGGTCTTTTTGGTCTATTTCATTCTTTGCTGCACCTACCACAGTTTTGTTTCTGCTGGATTTCTTGTGATGAAATCCCTTATGTTTACTATTGTTCTACATGAAGATAACGTTTTTGAAGAGCCACTTGTTTTCGTTTCTTACCTGTGCTTTGATGTTTTAAAAAGAAAAAAAAAAGATGAAAAGAACAAATGAAGGCATGTTGCATCTATCTTTAGTTCTCCAATAAAGTTTTGCCACCTGGTGGCTGAACATGGCATTGAGTGAATGCTGCTTTATTTTAATCATCTTTTATTTACCTAATACAACTGAAACATTTGTGTTAACAGGCCAGTAGTATCCAACACTGACCACCAGCTAGGTCCCCCCCCCCCCCCCCTTTTTTTTGTTTTGTTTTGTTTTGTTATCAGGAATGACTTTACCACTAAGGACAAGCAAAAGATTGTGTTGCTGTGTCATGTGATAATTGTTGTATGGTTGAAATGAAGATGGGGAAACATATGGCTACTTTGGTCACATGTGTGCTTATCCATCCACTTACATTTAACCTTTACCCCAGGGAAATGTATGCCTAGAGATTGAGCTTCTCTGCCTGCTCCGAGTTCAGAGGAGCCACGTCTGCTATCGTTGACATCAGGCAATGTCAAAGAAAAACACTAAGCCATTGTTTATATTGAGCTCCCTTCATTTTCTCACGCTCTTTGCCGCAGAAATGGACACTGGAAGCAATTTGATGCTGTAGATAAACATCAGAATTCCTGCCTCTCTTAGTGTTCCTGATTTAAAATATATATATATATATACAGTGTACAGAGGAAACCTGAGTTTTTGGGAATCTGACTGACACCAGATGCAAACCAGTCAACGTCAGGGATGGCAGCTTTTCCCTCAGATCCCCCCTTACTGTGTAACTGCTCACTAACGGGAAGCCTTACCTCGTTTGGGACTACAGCTCTGCGTAGTACTGCCGTTTGAGGCGTAGAGGAGAAGCTTACATTCTGCCTTGTTTTGGCTCATTTGAAAGAAAATGTCTGCCATCCTTTTTCTGTTTGTTTGATTTTTAATTTTTTTTTCCTTCTATTTGCCTTATTGTTCGTACAAAACGTATTGTTGAGTTGATGAATGTATTGTGCTGTTACTACTTACTTGCCTGCGCTTGTATGAATTCGCTGTTTCTATGTTTGGGGGGGGGGGGCTGGTTTGAAAAGAAAAAGGAAAAAAAAATAAAGATTAGATCAATACTGTATACCATGTAACTTATGTAACTGTTGACTGTAACAGTTTGCTTGAATTAATAAAAATCTAATGTTATGTTTCAGGGTTTGTTGTTGTTGTTGTTGTTGAGTTTGCCTGATCTGAGCCCTGTTCTTTGGAAAAGGATAACTGAGTTAGCTTGATTTGATTACTGGTTGCACACAAGCCAGGATTTCACAATGTGCTAAACAGATTAAAAATGATAATAATACGAGCAGCAGTCCCTAAACTCAAACCTGCAAAAGTGCAGATTTATTCGCATGCAACTGGATCACATCCAAGTGAACGCTGAACAGTCCCTTTTCATTAAGGGCACTGGCACAATTTTGCTGTTACAATTACATGACATGAATTAAATTCTTTAATATAATGAAAAAAGCTACAAATACCTGTTCATTTAAAAAAAAAAAAAAAAAAAAAGCCAACTCAAATTTAATTTGGGATATTGTGAGCAGAAGGTACTGCCAGTTCAGGTGGATTGAAAGAAATATTTCCAGTTCACATGACCCAAATCAAAAGGCTGATTGCTAAACTTCAGCTGAAGCTCTCCACCATCATTTTACTTTTATTTCAAAATAAAAGCACACCATTAACTGAGTTATTTTTCTCCAGCAGTAACAAATGAACAAGGCCTTTCTGTGTGGAGTTTGCATGTTCTCCTCTGGGTACTCCGGCTTCCTCCCACAGTCCAAAGACATGCAGTCAGTGGAGTTAATTGGTGATTCTAAATTGCCCATAGGTGTGAATGGTTGTCTGTCTCTCTGTGTTGGCCTTGCGACAGGCTGGCGACCTGTCCAGCGTGTACCCTGCCTCTCACACCATGACAGCTGGGATAGGCTCCAGTGGAAGAGGATGGATTACCAAATGAAGCGGATTGCAGTTAGAGCCATGTTAACTTTTTAAAAAAAATCTGAATAGCATCGTGTGAACCGACAGTATGCTGTCTGAAGAGCATGACTGGGAATTCAGCAGCAAATTTCACAGTGACCACTTGCAACCTCCAGCAAACACTTACCAACCGGTTGGGGAATACACATTTTTCCTTAACTGGAGAGGTCTAATTTCCTTAATCCATGTGTGAAGATGACCTCCCAGGAGTTTATCTAAGGAGAATTTTCACGAATTTCCACAAATTATCCACATCTGGAATGCTCTACAAAAAGTCATCCCAATTAGAAACTGTCCTTGATTTCCTTACATGCAGAAAAAGAGAGAAGGTTAAAGTTCAGTTTCATGCACTTCCCATTGCCATTTCTCTCGTCTCATTCCCACTTCTCCTTTCCTCTGTTGTCTCCCTAAATGCTCCCATAGTTTCTGTGTTTATTATCTTCTCACTCCTGTTCCAGTCATATTTATATATTTTTTTCTTCTGTCACTCTTTATCGTCTAAGCCTGCAGCAAAAAAAAAAAAACCACTTTAGGCATTTCAGGGTTCCTGTCAGGGTGGCACATGTGCCTCAAAATATGCCAGCTTTGGGACTGCATGGATTAGAGAATCAAAACAAGAACGTCACATCGCAGTTTGCAGCATGCTGGTAGGAGGAGGCCTTATTAATAAGTGTGAGTGTGTGTGTGTAACTAAGGGGAGCTGATGAAAAAGAGATTTAATTACCAGATACAGTGTGGTATTCTATTCGAGCTGGGAAGATGTCCAACTGCTTCACTTTGGAGGGAATTGTGTGATTTTTCTTCCCAACATTAGAATGCAGTCAAAATACCTGAAATTGCATTTGCAAATAATCAGTAGGGTGTGTACTTTATTATCACAATGATGCATTACGCCACACTGGACTAATAACTTTACAGCTTCCTACCTGTGTGTGTGCGTGGATTCCTCCCCGTTATCCACACAGAGGTGAGAGCTTAGTGGAAAAATTACCCATCATAACCTGTATATTTGTATATGACACATTTGTTTTTGTTTGGTTTTTTATTTATATGTTTTCAGCACATTTTTCTCAAGAAAAGACTAATACAAAAAAAATGCATATCATCTGTTTATTTCTAATACTGACACATTTTTCTATTTTATTGTAGCTTCTGAAAGATTTTTAACATGTAACCAAAAAGCGTGTGATTCCCATAAATATGGTATAAACATAAACGCTGGGAAAAAAAGAGAAGGTGAAGCATGAGAATATATTAGGACTCAAGAAGCTTTTGTGACATACAGTACAGTTCTGTTTACTGCTGCTATGTTTTTATACTTTAGCTGCAATGTAGACTAAAATTAATAAAGTACCAATAAAATATTCTCATAGTTATTAAGTTTGTATATCATGAACTACACATGCATTGCAAGAATTTCATTGCACGCAGTATTACAAAGGATCAGCACTTTCAGAAAACATTCAGACTTTTAATTCTACTTAAATGTATAAATATGTATGTTACTTGAAAGATGCTTGTACAGTTATTAAGGAAACTGGTATTATGGGAGGGGTAAAGCATGATCTGCAATCTGAGCGTCCAACACAAAGTAACACAACATCCAATAACTGCAATGAAGATCCTCTTACGCTGGTTAAGGCTAGTATGAAGTTCTTAATACTATCATACAAAAATACCTCATCGTGAGCATGGATGATCTGCTTCTTTTTGTAACCCTCATCCTCACCTTTCTTTCTGTTGCAATGACTCATAAAGGATCTGTGCTGCAGTTCTTCCTTTGCTTTCTTACTTAACTTTGAGGCTGTTATTTTTTCTTCGGGGCGGCTCCTTTTGGACCTGGCGTGCCCGCGTCCCAAAACCAAGAGATTGCAGGGACTCCGTGATGAAGCGCTGGGTGGGGGAGACACAGAGCATCACTAGCAGCTTGGCATCACCACCTGGTGGATGAAATGAGAGGTGCAAAAGGTTGAAGACACGTTTTTTTTCCTTTCCTTTCCTTGCACTGGATTCCAGCACTGGATTACATTATTGTGGAGCTGAGTTAATCTTTCCCAGAGGATGCAAACATGGAAATCTTGAGTCACTGGGCTTAAAAAGAATAAACGGTGTGACTCACCTATGGCATCCTGCAGCAGATGAGTGAGTTTGCTGTTCCTGTAAGGGACGTGTGGTCTGTGTTCAGCCAGAGCTCCCAGGACATCAAAGAGAGCCGAGAGACTGCGGTTTATACACGATGACTCCCAGAGAGCTGCACCTGAAACTCCAGACATACCTGGCACACATTTACATGACCGGTTACTTAATCTGTTCTGTGACCACCCATTAGTTAGGTTTTACTATCTGGAGTTAAATAAAGGTTAAAACAAGTAATCATCCTCCACCACAGAGCACCTACCAACACACTCGCTACCAGCCAGGTCCACCAGCTGAAGCTTTGTCCTGAATGGCGTCTCTGAGATGCTGTTCCGCGGGGAGGGGCAGGGGGAAAGGGAAGGGGTCGAACAAGGAGAGGACGCGGGACTTGCAGAGAGTTCGTCGGATGAGTTGCGGGTGGTGAGGTTGGCACGGCGACAACGTGGACTCCACCACTCCTTCTGGGTGGAGCGCCGCATGTCCATCTTGGCACTCTGTAGCCTGCGGGCTGAATGGAAGAGTGAAAGGGTTACAATGCAGGATCGTGTGAACGGTCAGTCAGCGGTGCTTGATGAGTTCTCAGGAATGCATCTCACCCAGGGCCACTGCATTGGGGCTCTTGGAGGAAACCATGAGGGTGACAATGAGGTGAGAGCGTGATGAGTCGGTGTGGACCAGGGTGGGACAGTGAGCCCTGAGCTTCTGAACGCTGCTAATAATCTGCATCACCTCGGCGGCATTATTCACAGGCCTGCAAAACATACAGGGACAGTACTTAAAAAAAAAGGAATTATATTTTTAGATTTCTGTAATATATTATCAGCCAAATTTGCAGCTCTTCTTTGCTCTGTGGAGTCTAACTGTTTTGACTTTCGCCACAGCGCTGCTTTCAACCACATCACATTTTATAAATTTAACCAAGTGAAAAATCACATTATATGCCTCCCCAGCACAAGTCAGTCACACTCTCCATCGAGCTAATTAAATTGTGGAACACTAGAAGAAGTAATGTGGAGAAAACCACAGCTAAAAGTCATGATTGACTTTAAAAGGTGACCTTAATGTTCTGCTTGTTAAAAAATTTTTTTGCTTCATTTACTCTTAAAACATCACACTTCTAGATGAGCAAAGACCTCTTTATTTAACTTCACTGCCGTCTGCAATCAAATCAAACTTCTTTGCAAAGTTCCACTTTCTTAATATATTAGCTTCAGCTGGCCCCTTTTCCTCTTGGCATAAAAGCTCACTTAGACTCAAAAAATGAACTGATTGCAATTTGATGGTCAAAGATCAAATTTGCTGTGATTTGGCTCACGGTAGGCCTCTACCAGGGGTGCTCCAATTTCCCTTGCAGTTCTGTTGTTGTTATTGTTGTTTTTGCAGTGTTGTTTGTGGCTGATGAGGCCAATGTGGGAATGGCAATCTCGGTTCGCTTGTCCGCTGCTCCTTTCTGGAGTGTTTCCTCTCTGAACTTGAGGTGCTGCTTCAGTGTGCCTCTCCACTTTGGGTGATCAGCTGTGAGGTCTTCCCAGGACTCTGCTTGTTGATTCCCAGGGGCTTCGTGTCCCACTTGGAGACATCTCTGTAGCACAGCTGAGGGCTGCCTGCTGTTCTCTTGCCAGATGCCAGCTTGCTGTAGAGGAGGTCTTTGTCTGCATATATTGTATTTACCTTAATATGTGTGAAATGTCATAATTGAGTGGTGCAGTGATGTGGTTGTTAACACTACTGCCTCAAAGCAAGAAAGAAGGGTCCTAGTGCAAACCTCCTGGGTGCCTGGGACCTTTCTAGGTGGAGCCTGTATGTTCTCCCCATAATGGGTTAAGAAAATTGATGGACAGATGGATGTTGTCATAATAGCATATGAATTCTTGCATTATAGCCAAAGACAACCTCTGTAGTGAGCTGGTCCCAAAGATAACCCGAGCAAATACAAAATGCAGTTTTTAAATGATGATTTCATTTATTAAGGGGAAAAAAAGCTCTCCAAATCTACCTGGCCCTGTGCGAAAGAGTAATTTCCATCCCTTCATAAATCAAGAATTAACTGTGATTAACCGCATTTTTTTTTTTTTTTTTTTTTTTTTAGCCTGTCATGTCTGGCAGTTTTCGCACTCAGAATATGATCCGAATACGCTGGTGTACCAAACATATTTGCTTTTCCAAGAATAGCTCTTTAAGTTTTACAATAGGCTACTCTTGTTAGCATGTATTTAGTTTGTATTTTGATTTTATTTTATTTATTTATACCAGGCGTGACAGGCAGAAAGGAAAGGGTACAAAAAGGAGTGAGAAAGAAAAACAAAAACAAAACAAAGGTGAGAAAAGAATAATCAAAGAATGATATCCACATATCTACACCTGCACACACATACGCATACACCCAAACACACACATAATCCTGCTGTTGCTTGCAAGTAATGTGTGTATGTGCCTCTGTCATGGAACGTACTCACCAATGGAGGCAAGAAACTGCAATCCTGCCCCTCGTGATCCAGAGGCGAACGGGAAAGGACCCAGGGGACGCGGCCTATCCACGGCCCACCAGGACATCAGAAGACGAGAGGCCACACATCCCGATGGCAACTGCGCACACACCCCAGAGGAGGAAGGAGGGAGACCCCAGACGGACCCCCCCACGGCCAAACGGCAAGAGTCCAGACAGCCAGAGGCACTGAGCAGCCAACCCCCGCCGCGGGCCGGCATCCCCCGCACGAGCCGCGAATGCGGCCCCAGGGCCCCAGGCGCCCGAGAACCGCCCGACACCCAGCAGAGCCCCCCCCACGCCAAAGAGGCCCGAGCCACCCCCAGGCCACAACCGCCAAGGGAGCGGGCCAAGAACCACGCCAAGACATCCAGCCGCGAACCCCGGGACCCACGGGCACCCGACACTCCAGGGGAAGCAGTGGCAACCAGCAGGAAGCAGCAGGAAGCGATAGGGAGTGATAGGGAGGGGGGACTCCCAACCTCCGCAACCATGTCCCACAGGTGCCAAGGCTCAGTGAACCACAGGCCCAGGCCCTGCTGTCCATACACTCACACACATGCACACACACACACACACACACACACACACACATGTACCACACACATACATACGCACACACACGCACACACACGTACCACACACACACACACGCACACACATGCACCACACACACACACACACACACGCACACACATGCACCATACACACACACACAAATGCACCACACACACACACACACAAATGCACCACACACACACACACAAATCATATATTCATACTCACACATATGACTGTCACACATTCATGCGCACACACACAGAACTTCTTTGGACACCAAGTGTGGGTGAGAGGGTACCGCATTTTTTTTTAAGCTGAGTTCACTAACCATACTCAGGCTTGATTACTGCCAGACCTGCTGAATCAAGAACCCACTTAAATAGAACCTGTCTGACAAAGTGAAGTAGGCTAAAAGATCTCAAAATGCAACACATCATGCCACAATCTAAAAAATAAATAAATAATACTAATATCTATCAGTCTGGAAAGGGTTAAAAACCATTTCTAACGATTTGGGACTCCAGTGAACCACAGTGAAAGTCATTATCCACAAATGGAGAAAACTTGGAACAGTGGTAAACCTTCCCAGAAGTGGCCAGTCTACCAAAATTACTCCAAGAGCACAGTGACTCACCCAGGATGTCACAAAAGAACCCAGAACAACATCTAAAGAACTGCAGGCCTCACTTGCCTCAGTTAAGGTCAGAGTTCATGATTCAACAATAAGAAAGAGACTGGGCAAAAATGACATCCATGGGAGAGTTCAAGGAGAAAACCACTGCTGACCAAAAAAGAACACAAATCTCACATTAAATTTTGCCAAAAACAGCTTGATGATCCCCAAGACTTCTGGGAAAATATTCTGTGGACTGATGAGACAAAAATTGGACTTTTTGGAAAGTCTGAGTCCCGTTACATCTGGTATAAAACTAACAGCATTTCATAAAAAGAACATCAGATCAACAGTCAAACATGTTGGTGGTAGTGTGATGGTCTGGGGCTGCTTTGCTGCTTCAGGACAACTTGCTGTAAATGAATCATGAATTCGGCCTCTACCAGAAAATCCTGAAGGAGAATGTCTGTCCATCAGTTCATGCCCTGAAGCTCAACAGCTCAAAACAAAAACAAAATGAAGGTTTCGGAGCGACCTCGTCAAAGTCTGGACACAAATCAGATTTAAATGTTTTGGCATGACCTTAAATAGGTCATTCATGCTAGAAAACCCTCCAATGTGGCCGAATTAAAACAATTCTGCAAAGAAGAGTGGGCCAAAATTCCTCCACAGTGACGTGAAAGACTCACTGCCAGTTATCACAAACACTTGATTGCAGTTCTTGCTGCCAAGGATGACACAGTCAGCTATTAGGTTCAGGGAGCAGTTAATTTTTTCACACGGGATCAGGCAGGTTTGGAAAGCTTTTTTTTTTTTTTTTTTTTTTAAATAAATTAAATAATAATTTAAAAACTGCATTTTGTAGCTATTCATGTTAACTTTGTCTAATATTAAAAATTGTTTGATGATCTGAAACAGGTAAGTGTGAAAAATATGCAAAAAAAAAAAACTAAATAAGGGAGGGGGCAAATCTCTATGTCGCATATTAAAAATGACCTCACAAACACAAACAACAACCTAAAGGTCTGTTTAGATGAGGTACAACTCATATTAATGGGAAAAATGAAAATGTGGGTTTGTTTGGTTGGCGAAGGCAAACTGCTGTGAAGCAGTAATGCTTTTTGGCTGACCTTAGGATGTTCTTTACCTCCACACTGTGTCTCCTGCTATTAGAGCATCACTCATTTTAGACAGAATTTCATGTAGCCAATAAATAAAAAAGTAGTTATTGGCATTCTTGGGATCAAATTATTCAATTTTTGCCAACTGCAGATGGAAAAAAAATCAAGTTGTTTCACAGCCTTATAAAGTTGCTAAAGCTAAAAACTTTTCAGAGTTGGGAGCAACATCAGCACTCATCGGGAGTCATTTGTCTTTCACTTTTGCTTTCCTTAAGCTCCATTTTCACCACTATTCAATTCAGAGCAGAATTTCTGGCTCCTTATCTTTTTAAAGCTTCATAAGCTTGTGTGTGTAAATTAGTTCAGAGCAAATAGCATAGAGTGGGCTGAGCTTCTTTCCTCTGCCCACTACAACCAGAAACGTGGCCGAGAGCAGAATTCCTGTCTGCGTAATCAGAAACCAAATAAATAAAGCCTGAAAAAAAAAACAGAGGAGGACAACTGGTAATTCCATGTGGGCCCAACAGTACACATGCCCTCTTTTAACATTGCACTGGTCTTGGGGCTTTTGTCAAAAGCCATGGCCTCTAAAAACAAAGTCCACGGTCACAAAACTAGCAGTGTAGTTGCTCTTATAGTATGTAGAACACTCATACAAAAGCACACATAAGAACTGCTGCACCTCAGCTCTGGCTCTACTCACTCATATGTGAGGGAGGGGACCTGGCTGGCACCAGAGGCAGTGGTGATGACGTCCCGGCGCTGGCCAGCGGCGTTCCTTTCATCTCTGGCCAGCAGGTCAAACACCTCATTGTTGTACACTTCCAAAACTGACACTTCTACTGTGTGACTTTCTGCTGGCTTCTCAGAGATCAGCCTGGGTATAACATGGTAACAGAAATCATGTTTTCTGATGGATCAAACTACTGAACAGATGTCGTAAACATTTCTTATTGTTAGATGCCAGACATTTTGAGAAACACATACAAATAAGCCCTTTTTCCCCCCCCTCACCAAAAGAGCTCAGCAGCAGCCTTAGGGATAATACCCTGCTGTGCCTCCTGCTGTGTCCCTGAGAGCTCGTCCAGGAACTGGGATCCCATCATGGTGTGAGTCTTTCCACTGCCTGTTTGCCCATATGCCATGATACACACATTATAGCTGAAAGGCAGGAAGGAAGTCGACATTCAATTAATGCTGAAACCATGCAGTCATATTATGCTGCTCAATTTGTTCCATGCACCAGAGTATTAAATGAAGACAGTTACATTAATTCATCTGAATAACATTTGACTCATTATAGTGTTCTTTTTTTTTCAGATTGTTTCATGCTCACCCATCCAGCAGAGATGTGAGAAGTGACTTGACTTCTTCAAACACAGCATCCTGGGAATCCTCCGGTCCGTGCACCCTGAAACGAGTGCACATCACAGTTAAAAAAAAAATTAAAAAAATTCTGAGAAATGCTAGCCACTGCATTACAATGTCAACATTTTGTTTTACCTCTCAAACTCAAACATTTTATTTTGCACCAGCATCCCCGCCTTCATGCAATTCACCATCACTGTGTCCTGAAATGAGAGGAGGAGTTAAAGTGAGGATACAAAAGCAGGTGCGCAGCAATCAACGAAAATCATTCGCAAGAGTCGGCAAAACTCACATCACTGATTGCGTGGATTACTTCCTCTGATGACCTGATAGAGAAAACACTGGGTTATCTCAACTTTTCTTATTTTTAACATGTCCATTCATGTTGCATTGTGTGTTGACCCACCCTGATCCAGAAGTGGAGGACTCAGTGTGGTCAAAGGGAAGAACTGGACGCACCCTACAGTGAACCCTAATGTTCCCTCTGAGCTCCTGCAGTAAATTAAACATCAGAGATTAAAGGGTTTATTACAGCTCTCTCTTTTTTATTCAGTGATTTAACACTGCTGTCAGAAAAGCCTCTCTCCCTACCACCAGCATGTTGTGAAGTTCTTTCCTCTTCTGCCTCTCTGCCCTGCAATTCTCCCTTTCCTCCTCCAGAGAGCGCTCCAGGGCTGCAACACGAGCCTGCAAATCTGGGAGCGAAGTGTTGTCAGTAAGCATTCTTCTGCCATAACCGAGGTTCAGTGTTTCACACAAATATTTACTCTCTTTTTAGCAGTATATACAGTCATATACAACACCAGCATTACACTGTGTCATTTATTTAATAAAACTTAAGCCAAAATGCAAAAGCAGTGTGTAAAAAAACTAAGTAGACCCCATGAAATCACCATAGTTTCTATAGTCACTTTTAGCCATAGTAACTTGAAGTAAGCTGTTTTATCTCTGATTTTATCAGTGTCTCACATCATTGTGGAGCAATCTGACTCTTCTTTTGCTTAAGTTCAGTTTTATTTGAGGTTTGTGGGCATTTGTTTATGCACAACTCTCTTAAGATCCATTCACAGCATTTCAGTCAGGTTGAGGTCTGGACTTTGACTGGTCATTGCAACACCTTAAGTCTTTTTTTCAGTCATTGTGTTGTAGATTTGATGCTGTGCTTTGGATCATTTGTATGACTCAGCTTCAGCCGTAAGCAGTCTCAAACTTGCAACTACAACTATTTTAAGTAACGTGAATGAAAGGCCATCTGTGTAACTATCAACTCCGGAGCAACGGTCATCTGTAAATCTTTAAATTCAGGCCAAGTCCCAGGACACACACACACACACACACCTGGCAGCAAACGGCTGCATTCACACACGTCAGGCTGAGACAGTTATTATGAAATGAACTGTGAATGGCCACAACTTTGTCTGTGTGATTAAACAGTATTTGAAACAATACTTCATTGTGGAAGCCTTGAGAAAATTAACTGACTATCTGAACTTTAATTTAAAGGATACTGTCTCAGAAAACTGACACTAATGTACAGTTTAAGACAAAAATATAAAGGCATTCATGTACTTCTGGGTGCTAATGTTTAATCAAAAATATTATTTTCACAGCCAGGATATTAAAAATGTGTAACAGCACCAGGATTTTTCTTCCCATCTGTGTTCAACCCAATTATCACCAGTCATGCCAAAGGATTCCTGATTTGACAGATTCTTGCATATTTTGTTTGTACTTGCAACTTCCAAAAGAACATAAATAAATAATGATGACTAATTTTTAACATTTTAAACTTCTGAATCCTGGGATTGTCAGTCTCAAAAATCATTTTAGGTGAACTTTTAATCCATTAAATTCAGTCATAAAGGCAGAATCTACATGCTTAATGATGCTGCTCCTCTAATGGCTCCACTGCTTCAGCTCACTACACCAAACCAGGATCCAAGGACATCCCCACATTTTGACCCAAAATGCATTCAAAACACCAAATCTAATCGCTGTAACCTCCAGGAGATGATGAAGATACTTCATTTATGCTAACCTGAAGTTCCATTCAGATACTTACTCTGAAACTCATCTTCACTGTGGCCATTCAGACAAGAGCTGGCTTGCTCTACTTTCTCCAGGAGCTGCTTGCTCTGCTCCTCCAACTCAGTGGCAAAGCTCACACACACTGAAAATATTTCACTCAGGTCCTGCTTCACAGCCTGCCACAAACACAAGAGAGGACAGATGAAGGGTGTGTTTAAATATAGGCTTCCTTACTATACATACACATATCCTGTACTTGATCCAGCTGCCTTAGCTAATTATAGACCAATCTCCAGTCTTCCTCATTTCAAAAATTCTTAAAAGAATAGTTGTCAAACAGCTAACTGATCATTTGCAGAGGAGTGGTCTGTTTGAGGAGTGTTTGAGCAATAGTGAAGGTTACGAATGACCTTCTTATGACCTCAGTGCAGTGTTTGATACTGTTGATCACAATAATATAATACAAAGATAAGAATAGACTGTTTGTATTAAAGGAAATGCATTGCAGCGGTTTAAAACACATCTATCTAATAGACTCCAATGTGTGCATTTCAATGGGGAGTTTTCTTCACACACAAAAGTTAGTCATGGAGTTCCACAGGGTTTTGTGCTAGGACCAATACTGTTTAAATTATACATGCTTCCCTTAAGCAGTATTATTAAAAAAAAAAACAAAAAAACACTGGATACATTTTCATTGCTATGCAGATGATGCATAGCTATATCTAAACCTGAAACCAGATGACACACAGTTTAGATAAACAGGCATGTCTTAAAAACATAAAGGCCTGGATGTCCCATAATTTTCTTCTTCTAAATTCAGACAAAACTGAAGTTGTTATTATAATTGGTCCTGAAAATCTTAGATACATGGTGCCTAACCAAACCCTTACTCTGGATGACATTAATTTGACCTCCAGCAACACAGTAGGAAACCCTGGAGGTGTTTTTGACCAGGTTATGTCCTGCAGTGTGCACATTAAACAAATATGTATGACTGTTTCTTTCATTTATGCAATATCTCTAATATTAGAAACATCCTGTCTCAGAGTGATTCTGAAAGACAAGTACATTGTTTTTTTTACTTCTGGGTTGGACCACTGTAATTAATTAAGCACTTATCCACTCACCTCTGTTCACTCCTCACTGTTTATATACCACTGCAGCCCATCATTGCATTTGTCTTCTCTCTGCCTTAGCCTGTTATATAAGCTGCACACAGGCTACTTTTCACTGTGTCAAAGTGTCATTTTGTCAGTGTTGTCCCATGAAGAGATATATTTAAATATCTGCAGAAATGTGAGGGGTGTACACACTTTTGTGATGCACTGTATAAACACACATCTCAATGTATTTTTACCCGAAGCCCTGAGAGGAGCTTGATGAGGGCTGACTGAGTTATCTTCTGTGTATCACTCTGGAGCTGATGATGGGGCAGAGCCTTGGTTTCCTCTTCATGGCGCTGTCTACCCAAACACTGAAAATAATCAAACACGCAAATGTGAGTCACCATATTATCTGACACAGAAAAAAGAAAAGAAATGAAATGATTCTGGTGACAACATATTTTCCAGTGACCTTTAATTTGAAAATTTAAAAAAGCAAGCAAACCAGAATGTAATATTCTTCTTTTCTGGTTTTCCAGCATTATTTTACTTTTGCTTGATTTTTAACCTAGATCTTGTGTGTACACATTTTTTTTTAACCAGTCTGCTGTTTAGAGTTCAGCTTTCTTTGCAGTAACACAGCCAGAGGCACTACGAAGCTTAACGAGCTGATCAAGAAGGGTGGGTCTGTGGTGGAGGCTTCACTGGAGCCCCTAGAGTCAGTTATTGAAAGGAGAATGTTGCAAAAGCTGCTTAACATAACAGACAACACATCACATCCCCTGCATGATCTAATGTTTTCAGTAAGAGCCTCCTTCAACTCAGCTGTAATAAGGAGAGATAAAGAAAATCTTTCCAACCCACTGCAATTAAAATATGTCATGACTCACCTAAGACTTACCCTAAGAGGGGCAATGCATAGCACACTTGCTACTTTTGATTTGCACACTCTACTTACTTATATGCTACTACTATCTTAAAATGTAAATTTATTTGTAATTATTTTATCTTGTAGTACAGTCTGGGGGTCTCAACCCTGTGGCTCTGGAGCTCTTTTGCTCTCTGTGACCTTTAAAGAAAAGTGATTTATTGGACAAAGACAATTTTTGTAGTTTTGCCTCTGCACACCACCATGGTGGATTATAAAGCAAATAATTAAAATGCAAAGTGCAGGCTTTCAGCTTTAATTCAAGGGGTTTTACAAAGCTTTTTCCATTAACTGTTAGGAATTACAGTTATACAGTTTTTTATACACAGTCACCCATTTTCAGAGGGTGAAAATTAATTGGGTAATTGTCTGGCAAGTGAGGCCCGTTCCCTTATTATTTCATAACAAATGAAGCAGACATAATATCTGATTAAAATTATTCAGACATTTATATTTTATACCTCTTCTTTGTATTTTTAAGTATAAGGCTCAAAGAGATGTCAATGCAAGTGAGGGAGGCTACCACTAGGCTGAAACCAGGAGGCAATGTTATTGCATAGGCACGTGTGGCTGCCAGCGGAACTAGGTCACTAGTGTTTATTGATGAGACTGCTTATAGAAGTAGCAGGATGAATTGTCAAGTGTGCAGGGCTATAGTCTCTGCTCAGATTCAGCCAAATACTACAAAACTGATCAGATAGCACTTCACAGTGGTCACTCGGTCACCTGATCCCAACCAACAAAGAATGCTTTTCAGTTATTAAATACAAAACTGAAGGCAGAAAGCCCCACAAACAAGCAGCAACTGAAGGTGGCTGCAGTAAAGGCCTGGCAGAGCAAGTAATCTGCAAAGTACAGTGGAGGGGGTGATAGTCATTTGCCTCTAATTTGTTACTAAATTATGAGTAACAAACAGAACAGCTTGATGGGAAGATTATGCTCCATTATACACACAACACTGCAACAGAATTTTTTTTAAGAGACGGGTTGGTTTGCAACTAACTCAGCAGCAGCTCATATGGATTTAGATTTGATTTATTTTAATTTTAAGGCTAAATGTTGATTTTCAAAATCCACCAGAAGATTTCTTCCCTTTTAGACACACATGCAGTTAACCACCCAAAGGGAAATTGATTCAAATGTTCCCACACACAGAGTAAGTATAAGGGGCAATAAACCTCATGCATTTAAGGCAAGTGACTGAAGCACAGGCACACTCCAACACCCACCGGCACTAAAAACCATTCAAAAAAGAAGAAATAAGGAAAATGCAAATCCAATCATACACACAAAAGCTATTCTTGAGGTCCGTGAAAACCATAACACAGAAAAAAATTACCAAGAATTCCGCTTTAGGCAAAGATGATCTTCTCACCTCTGCAAATCTTAAATGAAGAAGGGCATTCTCTGTCTCCAGTTCAAGTATTCTCTCCTCTTTACTCTGAAACACAGAAAATTGGTGTCCTAATGGATTTTGCATGCAGTTTGTGCAGCTCATGTTAAGTAACCTGTAAAATTTTAAAAACCTAATAAATTCAGTGACTCACCCTTAATTTGTGCTCCAGCAGGTGTACCTGATGTGCAAATATTTGGTCTCGGTTTATAAAGAGAGGCATTTTCTAGAAGTAAGGAAGCAAGTATAGAGCGGCTTGTCTGGCCTCGTCCCTTTTCTTTCTCAGCTGATCATGTCGTGTCCTCTCAGGTCATATAATCGGATTAGTAACGATCAGCGGCAGCTCTCTCATTTCTGCTTACCTGTCTGTGTTTGTAAGGTGTCGGTTACAGTATGTTGCCTTCAGACTGGCTTGAAAACAATAACTGTTTTATTGTGATATAAGCACGGCAGCTCGTTTAAAATGTTTTACATCTCCCTTCAGGTGTAACTTTTATTTGTGCGGCCATGTGTTTGTCACATTGCACCGACAGAGGGCAGCAAAACCCTCTGTGGAGCGATTCGCCAAAAGGAAGAGGTAAACATTACGAAGAAGAAAAAAAAAAAAACAGTTCCGCATAGTCAGCCAGAGGTTTCACTGCACTGTGGCTCTCGGGTTTGGTGACAACATGGCAAGGCTGAAAGAGAAAAGACGAGACAAAATCAGCGTCGCCTCAGAGGTACGGCGTTTTAGCTGTTTTCTCACATTTCCCAGCTAGCTCTCTGCTTAGTCTGATAGGTGCTATAGCTTTCCCTGGGTACATTCTTATAATTCAGTCCCTGTACTCGCTGCCTCTGTCTCTTGTATGTTGACCTCTCCGCGTGTCGCACCTGTAAAATGCTGCAGATTGACCGCTTGGAGGAGCAGCGGGTGCGTTGCCAAGACAACCTGGAGAGGGCGGAGTTCAGGAGCAGGAAGGAGAGGCTCTCTGAGAAGCAGAGGTGAGGCTGGATGAGATGATGGCGCTGTAACCCCCACGACCCCCCATGAAAGACACTGCGCACTCATGTCATGACTTATTGTGTTGCTGTTGTTGTCATTTGCGTAATAAACTATATATAAAATGTGGTTGCTACACCTCCCCCTGGGTTTTCAAGGAACTCAATTCTGCTCAATATTAATTTTATGTCTTTATAAGCTTATTGGTGCAGCTATTCACAGCAGTCCCAGTTTCACATGTGGCCCCTTGGTTAAATAATTTGCCCACCTCTGATCCATTGATTGCATGTGTCTGTATAAAACTGGTACATGCTAAAATCTTTTTTCAGTACTGTATATTTTATGGCAGGGAACACAAATTAAGAAATGCCCAAAGTGTGCCCTCCTTCCCACAGTATTCCTTCCGTTTTCTTAACTATGTATCCAACATGAGAAGTGGGCTTACTGTAAAGTTGGATACTTTGTGTCTCAGTGTGTCTGGGGCTCATTTTGCATATACCCTACACAGACAAAAGTACTGGGCCACCTACACAAACCTACGGGAGCTGCTCAGCCATGAAAACCCATACCATGAAGCTCCTGGTGCACAGTTTTTGTGCTGATGTTAATGCCAGAGGAGGTTTGGAACTCTGCTGCTACTGAGTCAGCAGAGAGTTCGTGACTTTTACTCACTATGTGCCTCAGCACTCAGCAACCTTGTTCTGTAACTTTACGTGGTCTGCAACTTTGTGGCTGAGTTGCTGTGGTTCCTAAATTCTTCCGCTTTGCAGTCGCACCACTTACAGTTGATTGTGGAATAACTAGGAGAGAGAACATTTCACAAACTGAGTTGCTGCAACGGTGCCTTTCTGCCACACTGATACTTTTGTTATGTGTGGACATTTTACATCACTTTGAGACTCTTCACTTGGCAAATTTGTGTGTGTGTGTGTGTGTGTGTGGGGGGGGGGGGGGGTCCTTTGGATTTGCTTTTGCATATCTTTGCTGTGTTTGTTTGTCTGTTTGTGGCTGTTTTGTGGTAGTTTTGCATGTCTGTGTGGCTCTTCTGGGAACTTTGACAGCCTTTATGTAGGGAGACAAAACCCATCTTTTGCCACTTCAGCAGAGATTAAAAATAAATAAAGAAATAACTTTCCTAACAGTGCTGTTGGGATCTCCCTAGCTGTTCTCCCTAATTTCTCCTCTTTTCCGCAGACAAGACCTGGAGGATGAAATGACAATCATGAATGAGAGGGTGCAAAAGCTAGGTGAGCCTAGATACTTAACATTCCTATACATGTGTATTCAATGTGTATTATTACTTGTCTTGAGTATTTGAAATATTTACTCAGTAAATTAACAGGCTCAGGAAAGAACTACATGACCACATAATCATTTTTCACTACAGGGTTAATAGGCAAACTGATTAGCATACTAATGGACATGTCATAATTAGTGGCCCCAGGAGATGTATTTTAAACAGGTAGCAGGAGAAATTAAAATGATTTATTCATGGAAGATGTAACAAATTGAAGAATGCAATGCTTTTTGAATATAGTATATAAAATATTTGTCTTCTGACTTGTGTTCACTATGCCAGATTTCCCACATCAAAAATAGAAATGATTTTAGTATGTTGTAGGCTGGCCCCAGCCTTCTTCAGCATGTCATTAGAGCTCATTTGCTGGTTTTGCTCCTGCCTGAGGACTCAAAATAAATAGAAAGTGATGGCTGCCACACATTTTACACAGTGTCTCTCTTGTTTTTCTAGACAAGGAGCTGGAGATGTTACGAGGCGAAAACCGGAGGAACATGTTGCTGTCAGTCGCTCTGCTGGCTGTCAGCGCTCTCTTCTACTATGGGTTTTTCTACAATGCAGACGAGTCATAAAATCACCCAGAGCCTCAAAGGGACATATTGTTCTTCAAGAGCCATGTTGGTACGAGGATATGGTTATGAACACATGAAAATGACCCAGCAGTTATATGGATGAAATGCCACTGTTCTGCATCCAGATGGTGTTGTTTTGAAGTCTTCTGGTCAGAACCTATCCCGGCTTCATTAACAGCACACCTGGATTTTCTTATTTGAAACTTCATTTTTGCAGCTTATCATATATCTGTCAATCTTATTCTCATTTCACGTGGGCTTATCTGGACTGACAAAGAAAAAGGCTTCTGATTATACCTTCATGTATTGGTCATTTATACACTTGTAACACTTTTCATCATAATGTTTGCCTTATGCTGCTTTCCATTTGTCTCGGAATTCGGATGTAGGAGCTGGGAGTGACGTCAGTCCCGAGTTGAGTGTGTTCCAGTGGGAAAGTCAGAAAAGCAAGGAAAAACAGGATTTGTTTTTGTTTTGTTTTGTTTGCTGCAGCATGTTCAGTGCTCCGTGTGTGGTTTATTTAGCGAGTCATAAATATACATTGGTAGTACGACAGATTGCAAGTTTTACTTTGTACGTGCGCCGCCGCCATCTTGGATTGGCAAGTCGGGGTTGATGGGGCTGCTCTGACTTTCCGAGTTGGAAGTTCGGAGTTGAAAATTCTGCCTGGGAACTCATGAAATGCACCATCCTGCTCAGAATAAACCACCATAGAGTTGCTGTATTTTGTATGTGTCAGATGCTTCAATTGGTGCCAACCAAGTCTGCTTTTCAGTCATTTAAGTAAGTGTGTGATGCATGGTACACAGAGTGTTTGTGTAGTTAGGTGCATGAAAATATTTGATGCATGTACTCTTTGCGTTGTCATTTACACAAAGGCAGAGCCTGAAGACCCCCCCCCCCCTTTTTTTAATCGATACTCATGCTGGTCATACACCTATTGTACAGCTCTTTCAAAAAAGCCAACATGCTCATAAATGTATAATTATATTTAAAAGAACAAAGTTATGGTCTGAGAATTATTTTTTTATATATATATAATCGATATGTTGGGGTTTTTTTGCCATTTGTGTTTTTAATTCATATTTAAAATGCTTAATTTTGGATGCATGTCGTTTACTTTTAGATGTATTATTTACAGTGCTTGGGTATTTTAAAACAAATAGCTTTCGTTTAGTGAGAGTTTTATTTGAGGCTCGGTTTTTTTTTTCTTTTTTTTTTTTTTTTGGTTTTTTGATAATTGGAATTTATTTGTTCTTCCTGAAAATAACAGACTAGACCAAAAAAATGATGCAACCGAAGATTTAACATATTCTGGGAGCATGCTGTGTAGGACTTTTTATCTAATTTCACAGGTACAGAAGGCATTATATTTTCAGGAAACATATTGTTAGTGGAGATAGAGATAGACATTTTTCACACAGCCATTCTTTTTGTGGCACAGGGGTGGAAGTCTGATTTAAAAAGTCTTAAGTCCTTCCTCTGGTTCTGAGAATGTAATAATTATAGCAGCCTTCTTGTTTCTGCAGTTTCTGATCCTTATTGCCACCTGTTAAGTCTGTATTATTCAGCAATAATCTCATTTGGGACTAAAACCAACAAAGTAGTGTCTGTAGTTTGTTTTGTGGCAAGAAGAAATCAGAGCATTATAGTAGTCAGCAAGTAGACACACAGTATGTAAACTTCTGGCCACCACTATCATCACAGGCATAAATTTGATGGTAATTTTAGGCGTTAATGATTTATTTGAACTACTTTTTCCAGGGTGGAATGACTGTACAACATACATCTTTAATGACTTTAAAAAATGCGAATGGGATGCACAAGTTTTCATTTATTTCAGTTTTTTTCTAATCCACACAAGGTCAAGTGTGAAATGGTTCTGCACCAGCACTAACACCAGTAACACATTCTTTATAAAGACATACTATACAGTGGTATGCAAAAGTTTGGGCACCCGTGATAATTTTTATGATTTTCCTTTATAAATCATTGGTTGTTCGGATCAGCAATTTCAGTTAAATATATCATATAGCAGACGAACACAGTGATATTTGAGAAGTGAAATGAAGTTTATAGGATTTACAGAAACTGTGCAATAATTATTTAAACAAAATTAAGCAGGTGCATAAGTTTGGGCACCTTTGTCATTTTATTGATTTGAATACCTTTAGCACTAATTATTGGAACACAAAATTTGTTTTGTAAGCTCATTGACCCTTGACCTACATACAGAGGCGAAGCCAATTATGAGAAAGGGTTAAGTTGGCCAGTTGCAAGTGTTTCTCCTCTTTGCATCTTCTCTGAAGAGTGGCAACATGGGAGCCTCAAAACAACTCTCAAATGAGCTGAAAACAAAGATTGTTCAACATCACGTTTTAGGGGACGGATACAAACAGCTCTCTCAGAGATTTCAGCTGTCAGTTTCCACTGTGAGGAACATAGTGAGGAAATGGAAGACCACGGGCACAGTTCTAGTTAAGGCTTGAAGTGGCAGGCCAAGAAAAATCTCAGATAGGCAGAGGCGAAGGATGGTGAGAACAGTCATAGTCAACCCACAGACCAGCTCCAAAGACCCACAACATCATCTTGCTGCAGATGGTGTCTCTGTGCATCGTTCAACTATTCAGCGCACTTTGCACAAGGAGAGGCTGTATGGGAAAGTAATGCAGAAGAAGCCTTTTCTGCACACAAACAGAGTCGCTTGAGGTCTGCTGAAGCACATTTGGACAAGCCAGCTTCATTTTGGAATAAGTATACAAAACTAAAATTGAGTTATTTGGACATAACAACGGGCGGTATGCATGGTGGAAAAGGAACACAGCATTCCAAGACAAACACTTGCTACCCACAATAAAATTTGGTGGTGGTTCCATCGTGCTGTGGGGCTGTGTGGCCAGTGCAGGTACTGGGAATCTTGTTAAAGTTGAGGGTTACATGGATTCCAGTCAATATCAGCAGATTCTTAAGAACAATGTTCAAGAATCAGTGACAAAGTTGAAGTTGCGCCGGGGCTGGATACTTCAACCAGACAACGACACTAAACACTGCTCAAAATCTACTGAGGCATTCATGCAGAGGAACAAGTACAACGTTCTGAAATGGCCATCTCAGGCCCCAGACCTGAATATTATTGAAAATCTGTGGTGTGATTTAAAGCAGGCTGTCCTTGTATGGAAACCATCAAACCTGACTGAACTGGAGATGTTTTGTAAAGAAGAATGGTCCAAAAAATCATGAAAATCATGAAAATTATCAGGGGTGCCCAAATTTTTTGCATACCACTTTAGATAGTCCACTCCAAAGAAAGCCCAAACGCAACCGAGGTTCTGTCGTGCCCAGCAAAGAGTTTGATACGATGCTTATTAGAATAGCTCTGAGGGAAGTTTGCATCCAAATTCGATGTCTAAATACTTTCCATACTTTTTCCACTGTGGCCCACACAGTTATTTTCAGAGGCTCTCCACAACTGATTTCAATCATTGAGGAAAAGTCAAAATTTTAAAAAGCTTTTTGGCAGCTGAAGAGTCCTAAGCTGAAGTTTAGATGTTTGTGATTTTTATTATCACTATCACTATCTGCATTACAGTATATTATTTCTACACTGAACAGAGGGCTATGTTAAAAAAGAGCAAAAATAGTAAAGATGAAAAAGAAGAAAGTAAGCAGAACTAATTAAACCACAATGAATATTCAGTTTTATACATTAAATAGCATTTCTTTACACTGTCAAGGCATATTTGGAGGCCAAGTCATCACCTCAAACTCATTGTGCTCCTCAAACCATTCCTGAATCACTTTGGTTTTGTGGCAGGGCGCTTTATCCTGCTGAAAGAGGCACAGCCATCAGGGAACATGGTTGCACATGGTCTGTAACAATGCTTAGGTAGGTGGTATGTGTCAAAGTAACATCCACATAGATGGCAGGACCCAAGGTTTCCCAGCAGAACATTGGCCAAAGCATTGCACTGCCTCCGCCAGCTTGCTTTCTTCCAATAGTGCATCCTGGTGCCAGGTGTTATCCAGGTAAGCGATGCACATGCATCATACACCTGGCCAGCCACGTAATCTAAAAGAAAACAGAACTCATCAGACCAGGCCGTCTTCTTCAATTGCTCCGTGGTCCAGTTCAGATGCTCTCGTGCCCACTGTTGGCACTTTCGGCAACAGACGGGTCAGCATGAGCACCCTTACTGGGTACATCAACTTTGACGACAAAATGTTCACTTGCTCCCAAATATATCCCACCCACTAACAGGTGCCATGATGAAGAGTTAATCAGTGTGATTCACCTCATCTGTCAATGGTCATAACATTATTCCTGATGGGTGTATGTCCCAAATGTTAATTTACAGTTATGACACAACTGTGATCAATCACAGTGTGGTATTTTTGAGACATGCTTATTTCTAGGCGCTTATGGACGCATTTCACCAGCTTCAAAATTCTTGTAGTTTTCAGTGCACTCTGGGGAGAATGTTCATTTTACATCAGTGTGACCTAAGTAAGGAATAGGCATGCTTTTCCATCTTTGCTATAGTACAGTAAAGAAGTGAGATAAGATTCACCTTGCTCCTGTGCCATCCATCCATCCATTCTCTTCCGCTTATCCGGGGCCAGGTTGCGGGGGCAGAAGCCTAAGCAGAGAAGCCCAGGCTTCCCTCTCCCCAGCCACCTCCTCCAGCTCATCCGGAGGGACCCCAAGGCGTTCCCAGGCCAGCCGAGAGATATAATCTCCCCAGCGTGTCCTGGGTCTTCCACGGGGGGTGGGACATGCGCGGAACACCTCACCCAAGAGTCAGCCAGGAGGCATCCTAATCAGATGCCCGAGCCACCTCAACTGGCTCCTTTCAATGTGGAGGAGCAGCGGCTCTACTCTGAGCCCCTCCCGGATGGCTGCACTCCTCACCTTATCTCTAAGGGAGAGGCCAGCCACCCTTCGAAAGAAACTCATTTCTGCCGCTTGTATTCGCAATCTTATTCTTTCGGTCACTACCCAAAGCTCGTGACCATAGGTGAGGGTAGGAACGTTGATCAACCGGTAAATCGAGAGCTTTGCTTTTACACTAAGCTCCCTCTTCACCATGACAGACCGGTGCAGCGTCCACATCAATGCAGAAGCAGCCCCGATCTGTCTGTTGATCTCCCGCTCCCTTCTCCCATCACTCGTGAACAAGACCCCAAGATACTTGAACTCCTCCACTTGGGGCAAGAACTCGTTCCTGAGCCGGAGAGGGCACTCCACCCTTTTCCGGCTGAGGACCATGGCCTCAGACTTAGAGGTGCTGATTCTCATGCCAGCCGCTTCACATTCGGCTTCGAACCGTTCCACTGCAAGCTGGAGGCCACCCCCTGATGAAGCCAACAGGACCGCATCATCTCCGCCACCTGGCTACGCCTAGAAATTCTGTCCATAAAAATTATGAACAGAATCGGTGACAAAGGGCAGCCCTGACGGAGTCCAACACCCACAGGAAATGAATCCGACTTATTACCGACTATACGGACCAAACTCTCACTGCGGTTGTACAGAGACTGAATGGCACGCAACAACGGGCCAGACACCCCATACTCCCGCAGGACCTCCCACAGGATACCTCGAGGGACACAGTCGAATGCTTTCTCCAAGTCCACAAAGCACATGTAGACTGGTTGGGCAAACTCCCACACCCACTCAAATATCCTTGAGAGGATAAAGAGCTGGTCCAGTGTTCTGTGACCAGGACGAAAACCGCATTGTTCCTCCTGGATCCGAGGTTCGACTAACGGATGGATCCTCCTTTCCAGCACCCTGGCATAGACCTTACCGGGGAGGCTGAGGAGTGTGATCCCTGAAAGATGGAGCACACCCTCTGGTCTCCCTTCTTAAAGATGGGGACCACGGCCCCGGTCTGCCAATCCAATGGCACTGCCCCAGATATCCACGCGATGTTGCAGAGGCGTGTCAACCAAGACAGCCCTACAACATCCAGAGCCTTCAGGAACTCAGGGTAAATCTCATCCACCCCAGGGGCCCTGCCACCAAGGAGTTGTTTAACTGCCTCAGTGACCTCACCCCCAGTGATGGTCAAGTCATCTCCCTCATCCCCAGACTCTGCTTCCACTACAGAAGGAGTGTCAGTGGGATTCAGGAGGTCCTCGAAGTATTCCTTCCACCGTCCGACTGTAGCCTCAGTTGAAGTCAGCAGCACCCCACCTGCACTATAAACCATGTGAGTGAAGCACTGCTTTCCCCTCCTGAGTCGTCTGACGGTTTGCCAGAATCACTTCGATGCCGACCGAAAGTCTTCTTCCATAGCCTCACCGAACTCCTCCCACACCCGAGTTTTTGCTTCGGCCGCTGCCCGAGCTGCATTCCGATGGCCTACCGATACCTGTCAGCTGCCTCCGGAGTCCCACAGGCTAACCAAGCCCGATAGGACTCTTTCTTCAGCTTGATGGCTCCCTTCACCTCCGGTGACCACCAACTGGTTCAGGGGTTACCATCACGACAGGCACCAACCACCTTGCAGCCACAGCTCTGAGCAGCAGCCTCAACAATGGAGGTGCGGAACATGGTCCATTCAGACTCAATGTCCTCAGCCTTCCTCAAAATGCTGTCAAAGTTCTGCCGGAGGTGGGAGTTGAAGATCTCCCAGACTGGGGCTTCTGCCAGGCGTTCCCAGCGCACCCTCACAATACGTTTAGGTGAGCCAGGTCTGTCCAGCATCTTCCCCTGCCACCTGATCCAACTCACCACCAGGTGATCAGTTGACAGCTCAGCTCCTCTCTTCACCTGAGTGTCCAGAACATACGGCCGCAGATCTGATGATACGATTACAAAATCGATCATTGACTTGCGACCTAGGGTGTCCTGGTGCCATGTGCACTTATGAACATCCTTATGTTCGAACATGGTGTTCGTTATGGACAAACTGTGGTTTGTACAGAAGTCCAATAACAAAACACCATTCGTGTTCAGATCGGGCAGGCCGTTCCTCCCAATCACGCCCCTCCAGGTCTCACTGTCATTGCCCACGTGAGCGTTGAAGTCTCCCAGCAAGACTATAGAGTCACCAGATGGAGCACTCTCCAGCACCCCGCCCAGCTACTCCAAAAAGGGTGGGTACTCTGAACATTCGGCGCATAAGCGCAAACAACAGTCAGGACCCATTCCCCGGCCCGAAGGTGCAGGGAAACAACCCTCTCGTCCACCGGTGAAAACTCCAACGTACAGGCAGCAAGCCGGGGGATACAAGAATACCCACCCCAGCTCACTGCCTCTCACCGAGGGCAACTCCAGACTGGAACAGAGTCCAGCCCTTCTCCAGGAGACTGGTTCCAGAGCCCAGGGCATGCTGTTCCTTTGTTGTTACAAACGTAGGGGTCTTCTGAACTGCTCTTTGTCTGGACCCTCACCCAGGATCAGTTTGCCATGGGAGATCCTACCAGGGGGACAAACCCCCGGGCAACATAGCTCCTGGATCACTGGGACACACAAACCCCTCCACCAAGATAAGGTGGCGATTCACGGAGGAGCCTTGCTCCTGTGATCAAAGGAAATCATTATGACCTTTCTTAGATATGTAGCAGCTATCTGTGGATTGTAACAATGTCTTTATCTCAAAGAAATAATCTCCATGTTTAATATTTATGGTGAAAATGCAAAATCACTTCACTTTAGCAAAAGCATTTCATTATGTTTACATGTGAAATGTTTTTGTTTATTTTACCAGATTTTTTAAATCATTATAATAATTTTTTATAAGCCTATCTATCAGAAGTAGTCACTTCTATTCCTGTCCCATCATTTAAAAAAAAAAAAAATAAATTCTTAGCCCATCCAAAAGTATTCTTCAACTTTTCCACCTTATTTGCCCCATATACTTTCTTTATATAAAGTTTTCTAGCAAACATTGCTCAAACAGGAGTAAATTGTGCCTTTGTTAGGGGCTATTTTGAGCCACGGATGAAAACAAATTTGATGCTCCGGTGAGTATTTCTGGAAAAACAGGGGGATTTGTTTCCCAGTCAGGAAGCAAATTGAGTGCTGTTTGTTTTTTGGGTTTTTTCTTTTTTCCATGTAGAGAAGACTTAAGATCTGTTACTTGCTTGTATTAGTCACTTCATAGCATTAGTGACAGGAAAACTACAAAAGATAACCACACCTAACCAAGAAATTAATTATTTACTCATGGCTTTTTGGTACAGAAGGCAGACCTTTCATTTCAAATGGAGGACAGCTCAGCAAATAATTGTGTGTGGCCTCCCTCCTACGCTGTCTATTATCACCGACTCAGTCCTCGCCAGACCTACGCACACTGATTCTCTCAACCCCAGATAAAACAAATGTAAACATGCCCATTATGCAACACGTCTGTGGGGTTTAAAGGTGATTATGGTCCCTGAATAACTTTGAATATTCAATTTCATGTTGTGTTTGATATTATTGCTTTTTAAAAAAAAAAAAAATAGATAACAATTTATTGAATTAGGAAAAAAAAAATAACATAAAAACCAAAAATGCATTTACCATGAAACAGGCTTACCTTTGACCAGCTGTCACCGTGTGCTGTACATTCAGCTCCTGTTGACTCCTCCTGCACGGTCAGCGAGTGACCTTATGTTCGCTTCCCTATTTCATGCCACAGCGTATTAAGTGGCCTCAAAGTCATGGAAGTACATGACTTACAAAATAATGAAATAATTCAAATATGTCTATTTGAGCATGAAAATGCCAGACGTCACTTTGAGTTCTTTTGTTTCTAAAGTGGTATGATGTTTGAGCTAACCCACTACAGGTCTACACCCAGGTCAGATGTCATTACGTAAGTTTTCTTGTTCACTGTCTCTTTTGGCCAGTTCACCTAAAGTCAGTTTATGTTATTAGACAGACTCACACTCACATCTACGCCTATAACTAAACAGGCATTCAAATTAATTTACAATACAAAATAATCATTATTTATTTTATATTGTGCCTTATTGCAGCCACGCAGCCCCTCCACTTATCTGCTGTTTGAAACAAACCTTTATAGCTGCCCTCACAAACAGAAGGTTTGAACAGCGGGTTGGAGGAGCAGCTCCTTTGTGCCTGAGATGACCACTCAAGGATATGTGCTCTCCATGACACCATAACACTAAAAACAGTCTGAAACCAAGAATCCCCGGCTCACAATGATTATTTGTGCATGCACTCCTCATTATTTGAATTTTTAGCTGTGTGTAGTATAAACATCTGCTATTGTAACAATGGAGAAAATTAGAACATAATTTCACTCTTGTGCAGTTTAGCAAAGCAAAGCCTATTTTAAAGACGTTTGAATTCTTTAATTTGTATCAAAGCATCTCGTTTTATCAGCTGATATGTTTTGCTTATAAAATATTTATTTGCAAAGCTGTCATCACCTTAAGAAGTGTCGCCAGCTTGTGGTCATTTTACACACTATACATCTGGCCCGATTCAATCTCAAGTGAGCTGGACCACTGGAAGAAACACACACCTATATGTTTTTTTTTTTAACCTTCTTTCAGGGTAAAATAAATAAATTTAAAAAAGTAAAAGTATTCCAACAACAGCTTATTCAACAGATTATGCAACCTGAGATGTCAATAAAAATAAGGGTGATTGTAAGAATATGACTCAGTGTTTCTAGGTTTATCCAAAATTTTTGCTCTGAGATTTGATTGGTTCAACTCAAACTGAACTGAAATACTGGATGGATGGATGGATGGATGGATGGATGGATGGATGGAACAACTCCTGACCAGTGGAGGTTCCTGATATGGGTGACATGGTCAGCCGCCCAGGGCGGCTTCTCATTTAGGGCGGCATGACCGCCCCCCCTCCCCCCAACGCATTGCGATCTCCGCAGCAGCACCTACCGCACTACTCCACTTGGGGGGTAATGGGCGCCCTCTGCCTGCTGTGTGGTGCATGTAGCTTTATGCCATGGTCTGACAGACAGGTTGTAACAGAAGGAAAGGGGCAGATGGGGGATTCTCTTGTCTCGGTTGCTGAGCCTAGAATGAATAAACACCTAGAATGAATAAACATCTAGAATGAACACAATAACATAAAGTACATTTCATTTATAATACTGTAAATATGGTCATTAATTCACAGTATTTGTGTGAACCTGAATCCTGATGAAAAAAATAACACAAATACAAATCTAGACGGTTTGGACAAATGTTAGTGGATGGTGCAGTGTTGCCAGATTGGGCAGCTTGTGAACACACTGGGCTGGAAAATTATATAGATATATCTATATAATTATAAAATTATACAGATATATAATTTTCCAATAAAAACTTCCTAAAAACCTGAAAAAGGTGAAAAGCTGTGTATATTTAAATGCTATTAACACGAGTTTCAGTGGAGGTTTTGTTGTGTTGGGCTCGCAACTGTCAGCCAGATCTGGCAACCCTGGGGATGGGTGGAGGTGATAACCTATTCCGCTTCAGTGCAAATTCCGGAAGATGGAAAGGAAAAGGTCAAAGCCACCAGGTGCACAGTTTAGGAAAAAGAAAAAAGTTAAAATTAAAAAAAAAAAAAAGTATTACAGTTTGTTTACAGTAATATTTTTATTTTATATATTTTTTGTATATATTTCTACATTATTTATTTTTTATTTGTGTGTTATACTTTTAACTTACCCGGTATTACAGTTTGTTTTTGTTTTTTTGTTATGTTTGTTTATAATAATATTTCAGTTTCTTCCATGTTTTTTCAAATAAAAATTTAAAAGAAATTCTGAGTGTGCCTGTGATGGTGGGGGGTACCTTCTGTTAAAACCTGTCTGTCAGACCATGGCAGAAAGCTACATGCACCACACAGCAGGCAGAGGGCGCTCATTACCCCCCAAGTGGAGTAGTGTGGTAGGCGCTGCTGCAGCGATCGCTATGGGGGGGGTTGCTCGCCCAGGGTGCCAAACAGGCTAGCACCACCACTGCTCCTGAGTGACATGTAAAAGTATTAGAAGCACATTTCTTGCAAATTACCATCCTTAAAAGCAGGTAATCACTGTGAGCTGAGTCATCATGCCCAGAAAATAATATGTCATATTCCTGAAATCTACATCTGCATGGCTAAATATATCCCCCTATACTTAATTTCTGTTAGTCATCATCTCTGTGCTCATAGTGGTGACATATCTCCTAATAAGTAATTAGTTCATGTTGAAAAAGAAGATGAGAGCAGAGGCAAGTAAAAGCGAAGTCAGGACGATGATGGGTGTAATCATGTTGATGGGGTGAGTTAGTGTGTCACAGAAATGTGTTTGAAGAATTAAGCTGGAAGGCTATGATGGCTACTCTGGGGTAGGAAGGTTCACTGAGTGTGAGGGAGAAGATGCGAATGTCAGACAAGGTAAGCTGATGGCAGGTTAATGGGGCAGGATGAAAGGTGTGAGTAAATGAGAGCTGGATCCACAGAAGTATTCGACAGAGAGAGAAGTGGCTGCCACCACAACCAAAATCCACACATTCGGCCTTAGAAGTATGAACTACCTTCTTAACTAGTCTCATATCTCGAGGACAAATTGACCTGGAATGTATTAAAGACTTTTTTCCCCGCATTATACTTTATCATCTTGCTTGAATCGCTGTAATGAACTGGGTAGAAATACATATTTATGCTGGACATATCCAGTTTAGAACATAGCTGAGCCCCTGGCATGTTTACATAATTGAGCAGCATAACTGAGATAATGCTTTGTTCAATTTGATCGTACTATGGAAATTAAGCTTAAACCTGGAGTTGAGTTATAGCTAAAAGGTGCATGATCTTTTATTGGTTGCTTCACACAGTAATTTTCTCTTTTAAACCAAACAATCACATTTTTCTCCTTCTCTGTTTCCTCATTCTCAGCAGCAAATCACAAACAAATGTTATGCAGCATCATTTCTTTCCAGCTTCTCTTCTTTTACAGAGCAGGCAGGTTGGATAACAGCCTCCTCCATCTCTATGTTGTACAGCAAAGCTTGTATTTTCATGTTGCCCCCTCCGATAACAACATTATATCATATACTGTCAGTTCTTCTTCTTCTTCATCTTTTGGCTGCTCCATTTAGGGGTCGCCACATCGGCTCATCTGCCTCCATCTCACCCTATCCCTAGCATCCCCTCTGTTACACCAACCTTCCACATGTCCTCCTTCACTACATTTTCCCAGTGGTCTTCCTCTTCTCCTACTGCTTGGCAGCTCCATATTCCTTTCTTCCTTTTGTTGTTTCAGTTTCAGGGTCCTTTTTTCGTGGCTGATAGCTCAACTAATTGGTCTTCAGTGTCTTTAAATATTTAAAGACATTTCTTTATGACTTTATGACACTCAGGGGGTAGCCCATGAGTTAGATAATACTCTGACCTATGAATGTCTCTGCATTTAATTGATGCATAAAAAAGGCTGTTTTTTTGTTGAAACAAAGATCTTGCAGCCACGTAACACATATCATTTTAGAGGCTGCACACTGATGTAGAGAGAAACGTTTGTTATTGTTCATGGGTTTCAGACAGATGCTGTAATATTCAACTCTGAAAAAAAGAAACTGTGATCAAAACCTAAAACTGATCATGAGATAATATTTCAGTCAAGCGGAAATGTTTGATTCTCTGAAATGTGATCTCATCTATTTATAAATATTGCAAGGATCATATATTCATAGGGGACATTTAGTACTTTTTATGTGTGCAACTTCTTGAGTCAACATTATTAGGTGCTGCAGGTACAAAGCTTAAATGTTAAACAGTTGCTGAGTGTCCACAACACTTACTACGAAGCTCATTGTACCTTGAAAAATGTCCCTTAGTTACACTCAACACGTCACGTAGTGTTATTCTGAGAAGGCAGAGATTTAGAGCTGGTGTCTCCTTCCTGAATACACTCTTGTTCATTTAAGCTCCTTCACACAGCATGCATGCACAATGTACAGCGCAGAATGCAGACAGCATACATGCAGCACATGTGCACTCACCCACGGGCAATCTGGTAATTTACCCATGGCAATTTCTGGGTGGTGCCAGGCTACTAACAAGCACACTCATACTGTACAGCCTTCTGCAAGCATGTGCTTCCACACGTACACAAAGACACAAGTGACATTAATTTACGTTAAAGAAAGCTTTTCTCCAGTTGCGTGGGGATTGTCTTTGCTTTCCCACGTAATATAGTCTTTGCAAGTGTGTTTAACAATCACCAAGCTCCCATTGGAGAGTAAGATCAGAAGTTACGGCCACTTTTTCATCTAAATTCATCTAAATATGAAAAGACAGATGTCACTAAATATGGCTTTAAATTCTCACGGTCAAACATGAAGTATCTGGGCATCAATTTGAATACAAACCTTGATGATATAATGTCTTTGAATATGGAGCCTCTTCTTCAAAAAATAAAGATGAACCTAGATAAATGGGGAAAACTGAAGCTCACAATGTGGGGTAAAATTAATGTTATTAAAATGGTGGTTGCACCACAATTCAATTACATACAGTATCCAGGATGCTACCAGTTACTATTGCACCGCACTCATTAAACAATATTATAGATTTGTCAAAGACTTTTTATGGGATAAAAAGAGACGGAGGATTAACTACTGTAAAAAACTTATGAAAGAAAGAGACATTTTGCTTAAAACCTCTTTGAAAACTGGGTTGACTGTTGATAGGCAAAGATTTACTTCCATGAGGAATAAAACTACTAATGCACTACGTAAAGCCAAAGCAAATTTCTTTCTGGATGTAATCAAAGGTGCTAATGGAAACGTCAAAATCATATGGCAAAACATAAATAAACTGATAGGTAAGGAACATAAAATGATCAATGATAGATTGGAAATAAAAGTTAATAACAAGTTGTTGATTAATCCAAAAGAATTAGCAACTGAGTTCAATAACTTTTTCATTAAGTCTATTGATGAAATAAGACATATGTTTAGTCAGTCAGAGACAGTTTGCAATTCTAATGACTCTGGACAGCCTCTTTTTAGATTAGATCAAATTACAGATATGGAAGTCGCTAGTATAATTCAATCAATGAGGGCTTCAAAAACTAAAGATGCATACGGGCTTGACACACACTTTTTAAAAACACACAAAGATGCACTGGTTTGTCCAATAACACATCTGATAAATTTATCCATCAGAATGGCAACAGTCCCAGCAAGTTGGAAGGCTGCCATAGTCTCACCAATTTTTAAATCAGGAGACAAATCAAATATTTCTAACTATCGTCCCATTAGCATCCTCCCTGTTGTTTCTAAGGTTGCAGAAAAATGGATTGCCAAGCTGCTGAACAAACATCTCAGCCACCATTCTCTTCTGCACCCCATGCAGTTCGGGTTTCGCCAGCATCATTCCACAGAGACGGCAAATTGTGTCCTTATAGAAACAGTGAAATCCCTGCTCGATAAAACCACCTGTGTTGGTGCAGTCTTTCTAGATTTAAAGAAGGCATTTGATACAGTGGACCATCAGGTCCTTCTGTCCAAACTGACTTATTTTAACTTTGCCGAAGATGCATTAGCTTGGTTTCAATCTTATTTATCCAACAGGAGACAGTCTGTGTCTGTCAGGGGCACAATGTCGTCATACCTTGACTGTCCAGCAGGGGTTCCCCAGGGCTCGATTTTGGGACCAGTCCTGTTTTCTTTGTATATAAATGATTTGCCAAATGTGTGTCAAAGTGTCCACTTCCAAATGTATGCTGATGATGCTGTTATTTTTACACCTGCAAAAAGTCCTCAGGAAGCATCTTCAATCCTCACATTAGCCTTGGAGAATATACAACACTGGCTCCTTCAGTCCTCCTTACTGCTGAATAAGAAAAAAACAGTTACAATGATGTTTACAAAAAAACCTATAAAACTGGAGCGGTCTAGTGTGTTCCTGGGGGGCGAAGAGCTTGATCTTGTGCAGGATTTCAGGTACCTTGGGGTCACACTGGATCCCACACTGTCTTTTAAAAAACATATAAAACTTACAGCAAGCATAATTAAATTTAATGTAAATAACTTCAAACAAATTAGACCATCAATGACAATTATTTCAGCTAAGGTTTTTCTACATTCAATGATATTATCACATATAGATTATTGCATTACATCTTGGTCACTCACTGGAGATACGTTCTTAAAACCAATAGAAATATTATTTAAAAAGGCTATAAAAATCCTTGATCAAAAGCCCTTATCATATCATCAGTGTAATATTTTGGAAAAATACAATATGCTCAATTTTGAAAATTTTATTAAATTTAAAAATAGCTGCTTGATCTATAAAGTTCTTCATGGACTAGCTCCACTTCCACTTTCAACATACATTAAATCAAGAACTGACCGAGGTTTTGGCACCAGAGCCTCTTCCAGAGGAGACCTTGAGATCCCCCGTAGAAAAACAACCTTTGGACAAACGGTTCTGTCAGTCAGAGGGGGTCATTTCTGGAATACTGTACCGACTAACATCAGAGAATGCTCCACTTACAGTACTTTTAAAAAGCACCTTAAGCAGTTCATTAAAAGTTCCCAGACATGTTCGCACTTTCACTGATTTTCATTTTTATTTTATTTTATTTTATTTTTTTTTTTCTTCCTTTTTCTTTTTCCATTTGTATATTGTTTTAATGTTTGTCAATGTGTTGTCTTTTACTACTATTGTATATTCATGATGTTTTCTGTTGTTTGTCCTTCTGCCTAGGGACTACAGATGCAAATTAGCAAATATGCTATAATCTGGCTCATTTACAATCTGTACTAAGTATTGATTGTTTTATTAATGTGCATTGTCCCAAATAAATAAAAAATTAAAAATTAAATTAATATCAGAAAGATGTGGTCACCAAAAGAAGAGGGAGGTATGGGATTACCCAATGTACGCATATACAATTTATCATTTGAAATGTCCAGATTAGTAAAACACTGGAAGGGACTGGATAGTGAACTGAGGTGGACTGAGATCGAATGGGAATTGACCAACCCATCTGAACCTCTTGACGCAATCTCTTATAGCTCAAAGAATGGGGAGATTCATAAGATGTATGGCATTTCTCACTTAAGATAACCATACTCTCCTGTCTGGCACAACACTGCGGTGCAAATTGGGAAAAAAAAAAAAATATGCTGGAATCAATGGTTTGCAAAATGAATACGCAGGATTAGTGATCTCTATGTGGAGGGAGTGTTTGCTTGATTTGATCATATTATGCAAGAGTTCGGTTTGGAATATAAAAATTTTTGGAAGTAGTTTCAGTTGAGAGATTGTTTTACAAAAGGAAACTTTAATTACAATGGGAATGCACTCATGCAAATGCTGGATGGCCCCAACACACTGCACAGAGCTGCCTCATTTTACAGAACATTTAATGGTATGCGAGAAAATATCTCTGATAATATGAGGAGTGTTTGGCAGAAAGACCTGGGCTGCGATTTCAGTAAAGAAGACTGGTGAAAAATCTTATCAAATACAGGAAAACTCATAAGAGAGGCAAAAGGGAAACTTATCCAATATAAGTTAATTCACAGATTTTATTTTACTCCCTCCAAACTACATATAATGGGTTTGATGAGAGATGGGATATGCTGGAAGTGTCGAGCCGACACCAGAACATTCCTACACTTAATTGGGAATGTAAATTGATTCACCCATTTTGGGAGAAGGTCCTGGACCATCTGAGTAGATGGCTTGGTGTGGTAATTCCCCTATCACCAAGATTATATGTATTAGGGGATCAAACAGATGTACCAAGACTGCCTAAATTTTACCACAAGATCCTATCAGTAGGAACAATCACAGCGGTTCGGACAATACTCAGAATATGGAAGAGTAATGTGCCTCCAGACATCAAAAAATTGCTGGAAATTTTGGTAGAGGTTGCTGCTTACGAACGTATGCTGGCAAGGATTAACAATGATGAGGAAGAATCTATAAGTCCGCACACCAGGAGCACTCTGGTGTGCGGACTTTCTTCTTCTAATGTAACTGTTTTTGTTCCTGCACCCTTTTATTATTGGATGTGTGTGTTCGGCCTGCACTGAAGAATCCATAAGGGCCTGGGATTACATTATCAGCATATAAGAGATAGACAACCATGTACAGGCAGATGCCAAATTATCCCACTGATATTGCTGCCCTTTCGTTATTCAATATACATATGGTTTTTGAATACATGTTCAACGCTACATGGGTAAGCAGGCAAATATATATATTCATATATTACTATGTAAAAGCTCACGTTCTAAAACATGTTTCTTCACTTTGATGTTAGTCCCTCTCATTCACTCTGACCTGCTACAGTATAAGCTGTTTTTAAGTTGGGTATATTGTCCATTGAAGTTTTATTTTGTTCAATGTATGTATTGAGATGAAAAAATTATAATAAAATCTTTAATAACATAAGAATAAAAATGAAAAGACAAGCCAGAGGGGGAAGGGAAAATAAACAGTTTGTGTGATTACACAGTCAATAAAACTGAAGCATTTTCCATCAAGCTAATGCCTAACTCAGTAATAGCAATGTTTCTATGGGGAACATTTGCTACACCACTGTGATTAATATTATTAATGAAGGAATCAGTTGACTGTGTACTTTGGTAATTGCCCAAAGAGCTGCGCAGGTCTGCAGGGATCAAGCATTACATAATTCAAACACTTCTGCCAGCCTGTATTGGGTCACATGGATGTAATACTTAAGTGAAAGGGCATGGGTGAATTTTAGTGCATCAGTATTACTCTCTGAAAACAATAAAGAGTGCACATTTACAGTACTGTGCAAACATTTTGAGTAACCTTTTATTTTTGTTACTTAAACACCTATGGATCATTTAAGTATAAAAAGGGAGCTGACTCAAGGTGACCTGAGGTATGCCACATTACACAATAACTGGACTGAATCACTGGCAGCAGGTCTGATCTAGTGATGAATCCAAATTTGAAACTCATTGTCAGTATGCATGGAGTATATCAGGAGACAGGTACAGCAGAGAGTGTCTACAGCCATCTGTAAAGCACGATGGAGGCTCTGTCATAGTTTGGGGCTGCATTTCAGTCAGTGGTGACACTGATGACATTTTTGAATGCAAATAGATGCTTTAGTAAATCATTGAACATATGTCTTATTTTCCTAGCAAAATATTAAAAAAAAAAAAGATGAGGGGTGACAGTACTGGATATCGAGAAATGTTTTGCATGACTTTTAATTTACAATTTTACCTGAAAATGCTGCATGAGCTACCTGTCGTGATGACAGAAGCTACAGTTAGGTCCATAAACACAGTTTTCATAGTTTTGCCTCTGTACACCACCACAATGGACTGGAAATCAAACAATTAAGATTGAATTGCAGTGCAGACTTTCTGCTTTAATTCAGTGGGTTTTACAGACATTTGGCTTAAACTGTTGATGAATTACAGACATTTTTATACACAGTCCACCATAGGCTCAAAATTAAATGGAGAAATGACTGACAAGCAGTTTCATGGTCTCTTATTTCATGACAAATGAAGCAGACATGATCTCTGTAGTTGACTTATTGTGTTGAATTTGTATTTTATAGCTTTTCACAGTAATTTTAAGGCTCAAGTAAATGTCAGTGCAAGCGAGGGAGGCCATCATTAGGCTGACAAACTCAAATAAACCTGTCAGAGAAAGACAGAAAAAACTGTAGGAGTGACTAAATCAACAATCTGGTATATTTTTAAAAAGAAAGACTCACTTTTATAGTTGTGTATTCGAATGTACTGTGTAAAACGGTAGCAACAGATTCTTACAAATGGAACAAAAAAGTGAAACAGGCAGCATGGTGGTGTGGTGGTTAGCACTGTTGCCTCACATCTAGAAGGTCTGGGTTTAAATCCACCTTGGCCCAGGCCTTTCTGTGTGGAGTTTGCATGTTCTCCCCGTGTCTATGTGGGTTTTCTCCGGGTATTCTGGTTTTCTCCCACTCTCCAAAGACTTGTAGTTACTGGGGTTAGGTTAATTGGTGATTCTAAATTGCCCATAGGTGTGAATGGTTGTCTGTCTCTCTGTGTTAGTCCTGTGACAGGCTGGTGAGCTGTACAGGGTGTACCATGCCCTATGACAGCTGGGATAGGCTCCAGCCCCCCGTGCACGGTGACCCTGAACAGGATGGATAAAATAATAACACATTGATAAACACATATTCTTCACACTATGACATCCATCAATTTCCTTTTACTTATCCTCTTCAGGATAAGCCTATCCCTGCTGCCATAGGGTGCGAGGCAGGTTACACCCCAACAGGTCGCTAGCCTGTTGCAGGGCTAATACATAGAGACAGACAACCATTCACACCTACAGCCAGCTTAGAATCACCAATTGACCTAACCCCACTAACCGCAGGTCTTTGTCCAGATGGTGGATTTTAACCCAGGCCCTTCTTGCTGTGAGGCAAGCAACAGTGCTAACCACTGCACTGTCATGCACCAGGATAAGAAAAATAAATCTATATAACAACTAATGCAAAGTAACGATATATAACACACTGGGATCAGTGGTTATTTTGGTCTTTGCAAAAATTAAACCCAGAAACTGCAAAGAGACAGTCAAGAAATGTGCCAAGTTGAGGGTTTACTGTGAAAGATGAGAAAAGATAAAATTGAAGGCAGACAAAGCTGAGCTTTTGCAATAAATGGAGTGATTGAAGGTAGTTGTGGTGGAACAGAGTTAACTCAGGTAGAGCATGTAGAGAGACAGGAGTTCAGAGCCTGGGGAGGCTAGCAGAAGGACTGATAAAGTTCAGCAAGCAGGCAAGATTAAACCCTTGGCACAGGGAGGATTCATTTAACAGGAGCATTGGCAAGAGGGGAGGAACAAACTAAAATAAAGTGTCCACTACCACACAAGCTGGACAGTGGAGTAGAAGATAAGCAGACAGAAAAAAATTTAACTGCTGTTGTTGGGGGTGGTACAAGGAACAATTGATTACATTTTTGTGGTGGTGATCTGGATCACAACCTGAATCCAGGATTTTCTAAAAGGATTCTTTACCATTGTGAGACAGGAACAATATTCACATAGTTGCATCTAATCTCATGAAGATAAGTCACTTACTGGGGTTATGTTAATTGGCTACTCTAAATTGCCCATAGGTGTGGATGTGTGATGGCCAAACCTATGGCCACACTCCATCAATGTCAGTAACTCCCTTATGCACTATTCATACAAACACCATCATTTTAGTTTGCAATAAATTGGTTGGTTTAAATGCATTTGTTCTATTTGTAAGCACACACATTTAGTTCACTTGTATTTTTCTCAACCCATGGTTTATTTTTGTTTATGCTCATAATTATTTTTGGTTTTTTTACCGGTACTTATCTGCTGTGATCCTTGGGAGTTGCCTGACAAAACATGTTGGCCAGGGCTGACCACACCTGAACGTGATGGACAAATTGGACTGCACCACCAGTTCCTGTAGAGGGGAGGGACTTAGAGTTTCTTTAGTTAAATAAAGCTTTTCCATTTAAGTGAATATTTGTATTTGGGAGCTTTAAGATTTTGCTTTTTGAGGAGGGGGGGGGGGGGGGGGGGGGGGTTGTTGTATTTAGTATATTAACAAACTTAGCTGTATTGTGGTGTTTGGTGTGTTCTGTTTAGTTACCCCTATTGTGTGTTAATGGTCTGATCAGCCAGCATATATACTGTACCCCTGTGTACCCCTTTTGTTTGTGCAGTGAGTGGTTTTTGTTCATATTGTTTGCCTGAGTTCAGTTTTGTTTCTTTGACCACTTTTATGAGCTCAGTATTTTGTAATTTAAATTTTTTGGGGTTAAAATAAAAAACCCTATTTTTCTAATATTTCCTGTGACTCCTCTTGTTTTTGACTCGGTCCCCCACGGGATGGTTGTCTGTCTTTCCGTGTTGGCCCGGCAACAAGCTGGCGACCCATACAGGGTGTACCCTGCCTCTCGCCCTATGTAGCTGGGATAGGCTCCAGCCCCCCCGCGACCCTGAACAGGATAAGCGGAAGTGAATGGATGGATGAAATAAGTGTTCAACACATTAATATTTGAACATCTAAACTTCTTTAACTGGGAAAACCTGGACTGTATTATATGATAGAAAACTCTGGAACAGCTACTAAAAAGACTTCAAGTTCAGACTGTTTTGTTAATCACTGTTTCTAAGAAGAAGAATGAACTCTGAGCATCACAAGTTTATTTTGTGCTGTTGTTGTTGTCTCATGAAAAAAGACCTTTAATACAGAAACATGAGAATTTAAAATAAACAAATCTGAATATCTTTCCATCAGAATTCACTTTGCCTGCCAGCCAGACATTAGAATTGTGACATTTTAGAAATGTAAGGTCTGAAAAGTGTATGAGTGCTTTTAGACTGTTGGCACAGGTTTACTTTAGGAGCCCTGTGAACAAACAGGTGGTTGCCTGATTTGGTGGGTGACCAAAAGCAACAGCTGTTAAGGTAGAGAAAAAAACAAGTTGAACAAACACCTCCTGCTCTCAAAGTGGCCAGTCCTCTTCATACAGCGCATTAGTGGCGCTCAGCATCCGTCACCTTTACCCCACTTTGTGATCAGGCCTAAACTGACTGAAGGCTCTACAGCTTTTAGAGCAGTCACTGTTAAAGTTGAGACAAAATAAGAGTCGTGAAAATAAGCACACTATACAGGACCTATGAATGTCAGCAAGGGAGTCCAATTCTCAGTCAAAAGAAATACTGCATAAAAGTAACTGCACAGAGTTGTTATTTTCTCTATAACCAAGTATCAAGAAAACTAATTCAAATAAAGTAATCATACAGAAAATGTTTCTAGTCTTAATCTTTCTCAATGTAGCAGTACCTCTTAAGATGAAGTGTGAAAGTCAGCATCCAATTACTGCTGTCATTGTAAATGTGCTAACTCTATGTTTTCCAGATCCTCAGCCCCACTGAACATTGCTCACATATCTCAGGCCGGCACTATACCAGCACTAAAGCATTAGAGGCAGGTAAAGCTGCTGCCATTAGGTCATCATCTTCTGCACAATTTCAGGAGGAGCAAGCTTGAAAGGCACACAGAGAAATATTCACCTGTGCTGACATGTGTTGAGGACAAACCCCTGCTAAGATAGAATGCGTGCATGAGTATGACTCTTAATGGGAACCATGGTTTGTTCATGAGTTATGGAAGTAAATGTAAGCAATAAATAAAACATATATAATAAATGCTATTGTATAGCATCTTGTACTATAAATGATGCCACATGGCACAGAAATACAGCATGTGAGGATGGTGCTCCTGTAGACATTCACTGAGATCTTGTTGTACAGTCTGGGCTTCTTGAGGCTTCTGAGAAGAAGAGTAATTGTTGCAGAGGATTTGTTGAGAATCCATCTGAAGGTGTCAACTATCTGCAGGCATTGAAACCTGAGCACTACTGATGTGGCGGAGGTGCCCTAGGTCTCCTGGCAGGTGAGGCTCAGTGTGACATGAAGTTTCAGAGATTTCAAGCATCTTCTACAGGTACGAGTTAGTACCTACAATGCTCAAGAGAGTTCCATATGTTCCACAGCTCTAATCTTCTAATCATCTCATCTTTTCTCAAGTACTTTTAACTGTACATGTGGATTTCTCCTTAATATTTGACACCATCATTAAAGAAGGTTTCACCAACTTCATACAGTTTGTCAAGCAGTAAGTTAAAGCAGGGTTTTGCATGATACAATATATATATATATATATATATATATATATATATATATATATATATATATATATATATATATATATATATATATATATATATTATTTATATATTGTATTTATAAATAAGAAAGAGAAAGAATGTAAAGTATTGTGTAGGAATGGGATGTTGAAAAAAACAGATGGTGAAAGAGAGGAGAAAAGTTCAAGTGCTCCTTTAAGTCTCCTGGTCTTCAAAGGTATCTTCATTCCTGTGAGGCACTCTGAAAGCCTCAACCACCACCTGTTTAAACAGCCTGGCAGATAAACGGCTGCATTTACAGCTGCACAGGCTGCCAGGTTCACTCTGTCTTAATAGAACAGGTGACACAGACTCATTATGATTCCTCTTCTCACTTTGTCACACACACGAACACGTGTGCTTTATTCTTGAATCATTACCAGAGGTGTCGATGGAATGAAACGAGATAAGGCCCAGACAACTTTTCTCATTTCCTGTACTTGCAGGACAGAGTGCATCATATCTTTGCAATGCAATCATATACCAGGGACAGCAGAGGCTGTTACACAGAGGCTAGTAAATTACATGAATTTGACCTCTACAGCTTTACATTTCACCTGCTAAACCTGAAGGGGAGGCAATCAGAACTGCTAAGTACCACTGATTACATGGCACGTTTTCATGTCTCCAAAGCACACTTACATGATACACAAAGACTGAGCAAAAAGTGTTCATATGTGTCTAGGCATGGCGTAAGGTACTTGGATGGTACTAGGATGTAAAAAACAAAAGAAAAGAAAAAGTCACATGTAATACACTTCAAGGGCATGTGCAGCAATATAGATCACATACTGGAGCCACAACTTGATTTTATCCCTTTATTCCTCTTGTACAAAATGGACATCAAAGACAATACAATACAAAATAGAAAAATGGCACAAGGTACTCACAGGTTCAAATGCTTAAACACATTAAGAGCTATACAATACTGCTTTGGCATTTGAAAAAACACTGAATAAAGTGCAAGATTTCCATTCCTTTTTTCACTTAAGTACATTCACAGGTTTGTTTAATCTTTTTTTAAAAAAAAAAACAAACGTTCTTGTTCACAGCATTTCCAAACTCTCCCCCTAACTTGTGTTGAGACATAGGCTAGTAAAGTGCAGATACAGTATGCATGACAGACACATTTCTAGCATCACACCTGCTTTTTTTGTAAAGCATTCACTGTCAACTGTAAGCAGATTGTCGATGATTACTGGGTTTGTCTTTTTGCTCGGCCTTTAACACACACATGCGCTTTTTCTCTCTCTCTTTCTCTCTCTCTCTCTCTCTCTCTCTCTCTCACACACACACACACACACACAAACACACACACACACACACACACACACACACACACACACACACACACACACACACACACACACACTAAGCTGTAGCACCTTTTTAGACTTCACTTGGGGACCTGGACCGGTAGGACCCATTGGCTTGAAAGCAGCCACAGAGAAGCATGTAGATGGAGCGCTGGATCTCTGTGTTTCTGTAGGCGTAGATGATGGGGTTGATCATGGAGTTGTAGGTGGCTGGCAGCAGCGTGGCATAGGTGTACACTGATGGATACTCTCTCTCACCCACAAGACAGTAGATGGCGAAGGGAAGCCAGCTGGCACCAAAAGTCCCCAAGATGATGGCCAAAGTGGACACCCCTTTCTTGGTGGCGACGTAATGCGAAGTGGCAAAAAAGTGCTGTTGGAGGGCAATCTGGTGGGCGTGGTGGCACACAATCTTGCAGATCTTGAAGTAAAGGGTCAGCATAAGTACAAAGATGGCGAAGAAGGAGGTTGCCAAGAGCATGACGTTGCTCCGGGTCAGAGGGCGGACAATGCTGCAGGAGGCCGGCTCGTCCAAGCAGTTCCAGCCGAGAACTGGCAGCAAGCCCAGGAACAGTGACACCCCCCAGGTGCCCACTAACATCAGGTGAACGTACTGCAGTGTCTTCTCTGAGAAGTATGTCAGGGCATTGTAGAGAGAGAAGTAACGGTCTACAGTGATGGCTAAAAGGCTGCTAATGGATGCAGTGAAAGAGGCCACTAAAAAGCCTACAGTAATAAGACTGATAGTCTCAGAGGAGATCACATACTGAAACACAAAGTTCAGGATTAATCCCATGCCAGCCAGCAGGTCGGCTGTGGCCAGGCTCCCGATCAGCACAAACATGGGAGTCCTCAGCGTGGGTGTGTAGAAGATGATTGCTACCACTATGGCGTTCTCACAGGCGATGACAGTGCCTGACATGCAGAGCATGATGTCCCACGGGTTGATAGGGAAATCTAACGCGGCAGTGGAGAATTCCAGACTGCCGTTGTTGTCCAAAGACTCAGCCTCTATCCACGGGAGAGCTTCTCCAGCCAAAGGAGTTGCAGAAGAGTCGTTCACCACTAGCGACTTGTTCATAGCTCCACGATGCCGTTGCTCTGTCCTGCTGGCAACAGAAGAACAAGAAGATTGCTTTGTTAATGGAAACGAGATGTTTCAAGGTGAATGTGCCTTTTAGCTGGCGTTATTTTTAAGGAGACCAGAGGACAGGTCTTGTTACATTACAGCACAATGGAGATGGAACAGTAACTTTGCTTACAAAGTTTAAACCTTCTTTAAGTGAAATTTATGTTATTGAAATATACAAATGTTCAGCACACGAAAAAAGTAATTTGAACCTGTAACACCTGCAATAAATGGAAAAAAAAAAATCTTAAGGCAATTTTAGGGTCATCCTAGAAATGATTGGATGATCATTTGTTAGACAGTCCACCCTCTAGATACTTGATAGTATATAGAGTGATCAGTTTTTTTATTTTTTTTGATCGACAGACTTGCCGTCTTCTAGGAGCCGACTTCTATTTATTTTCACATATTAAATGCATAATTCAAGGGGAAAAATAATCATATATAAAATCAGTGATAATTTTGAATGATCCAATGCCCAGTCTATCGGTTAAAAAAATAGCTGATAATTAAAAAATTAAAATAAATAATGCTAAACGCTGTAAAGTAACTGTACACTTTGTCTTGGGTAAATTTTTTCTTTTTAAAGTAACACTAAAGCTGCACTAAGAGCTCTCCGTGGTGCTGAAATCACAGCAACTCTTACCGTAAAAAACTACAGACAAACGCCATCTATGCAATCACTTCCAAGTTTGGAGCATTTATACTTTTATGACAATTAGTTTATCTATAGTGCTTAATAACTACATAATTATACAAATTCTTTAACCTTTTAATAATAAAAAGTGATGCTCTAGCTGTGTCCTCTAAGCAATAGTAATCCCCCCCCCACACACACAATTTCTGAAAAGAACACTTACCACAGTGACAAAAATCAGTGTGATGTGAGATTCTCGCTGAAAGGAGGAGCCGCTCGCCCGAAAGGTAAACTCAACAATATTATAATGATGAAACGATTTCCCCGTTTTCCTCGATCGCGTCTTTGGACCCTCTCAAGTGAATCCCTCGATTTTGCTGTGCTTCCCACGCATGGGATAGACATGCAGGGTATGAGTGCTGTGAAGCATTGGCTGGTGTTGAGCTCTGTGAGGAAGGTGAATGCGAGGAGGAGGAGGACCGGAGGGGACGATCGAGGGTGGCTTTAAAACGGAGTAACGTCACGGCAGAGAGCGAGAGAGAGAGAGAGAGAGAGACTTTGCATTTCTCTCATCCTCCTGTAGGTTCTTGCATGCTATCCTAACCTGAGATAACCCTTCTTAACTTAGTGATACCTCCCTGAGATGTAACTAACTTCAAAGCTAATATAAAATATATTTGCATTTCCTCTAAATAGGCTTCTGCTATAAATTATCATTGTAATAAGCCATTAAAGTTACTCAGTTGAATTTTAATTACCTTGACTTTTAAAATCTGCCAATCCAAAATCTGTTGTTGTAATATTTTTTAATCAAATGAAACAATGTTTATTTAAATTTAAATTTAAATTTGCCTAACTAAGAGACCTTGTCTGGATTTACAATCAAATTTACTTCTATTTATTTATTGACATCATTAGAACTCTTTCCCTCTGGCCACAGCATCCTTTGCATCCTCTGTCCTTGGGCCTCTGGGACTTTGATGTTAATCTGGAAAAACTGTGAGCATATGATCCAATCATTCTTTGTAACCCAGGAAAAAACCACGTAGACTATGTTGTGAGCTGGTTGCCTAGGCAGTGATTAAGCCTGCAGGCCCTACAATGTAGATGTGAGTTGTGGTCAGGGTAAAGTCAACTATAGGTTCTGCTGTAAGCTCCAGGCATTGGCCAAAACAAGCACCTCACCAGCTAACTCCTGCTGCCCATTAGCAAGCTAATGTATTGTAATGGACTTAAAGTTCCTCTCCAGACACTGATTAAAACCCTCATCTGTTTGTCAAAATGACCTATTTTGCAGATAATTTTGCACCTTTTATTCCTCTATATAAACCCAATTCTGAAAAACGTGGAGTGCTGTGTAAAATGTAAATAAAAAAATAATAATTGTGTTTACAATTGCTTAATTTTTTTCCTAAGTGTATTTGTTCCTGGGTCTTTAGTTCCTGATTATGACATTGTTTATATTTCATTTTTTCCTGCCTCTCCTGTGTTCCCTGTATGTTGTTAGTCTCTGTTTTTGGTGTTTGGTGTCTTGTTGCTTCCTGGTTTATTTTGATTGTTATTCATCTTGCTTTAAGTTTATTTTAAGTTTACTTCCCTTGTCTCATCATCCTTGATTTCTTCCTGCTGTGTTCCTCACCTGTCTCCCCTGTCTCTCATTATCTTTTGTATATACTGTCTCAGTTTCCCCTTGTCCTTTCTCAAGTTGCCCCACATAGCCATGTGTTTCCACTCCCTGAGTTCCCTGTATAATTATTCCAAGTGGTTCCTGGGTATTTGCATTCCCTGGTTTTGATTTCTGTTTTTGGACCATTCAGCCATTAAATGCTCACCTTATGCTCATTTCCATCTCTTGGGTCTTCTTTGTTTTATTTTTTATCTCATGATGTGTTGAGTTTTTTCAGTTGGTGAAAGGTCTGGACTGCAGGCAGGCCAGTTGTCTTTCTTTTCTTCCACTAATCCATGGCACGTATGAAAATATTTGAGCTGACTTAAAAGCTGTTTCATTTAACTATAATCAGCATTTACATATGGCAAATTCAAAAATCTTAAAACATTTGAATTTGACAATTATAAGCTTAAACAAATGAAGGCAAACCACCTTATTTTTGTTGTTCTGCCAGATTCTTGGGGTCTGTAGTGCAGGGATGGTAGATTTACCATCTCAGTTCAGCATCTTGTGTGCGTGTATGTGTGTTTATAGCACAAACAGATCCTTCTCAGTTAGATGAGTTTCTCTGAGTACTGTGTGCCCTGCTTAAAAGTCACATACTGTAGACACACAACATTTTTACACAATGGGTGTGATTTGGTGTGTTGGGCAAAAGTTGGAATGAAACATTATGCAGTACTGTACTGTTACAGGTACTGACAGCACTGTTCTTACTTGGTGCTTTTTGATCATTCATAAATTTGAATTTTCTCACATTTTTGTTTTATTTTGATAGATTTATTTACCTCTAACATTTCATCGGTTACATGCTTCTGCAGCCTGTTAGAAGTATTTAGATAAGAAATAACAGTTATTGTGATTTTTCTGTATACATTGCCCCCCCATCATATCTTAAAATGTTCCACTTCTTACATTTTGAAACAGCAACAAATAAAGAACTAGTTGAAACTGAACACCATCCATGTCAGAGTGTCACTGTGTAGCAGGCAGGGTTGGACCCAAATACAGGATGTGTGAGACGTAACTGAACTTAAATGAGCTTTAATGCTGAGTCTTAAAGTCCAAAAACACAAAAACCCCAATTCCAAGGCAGGAATGAAGCTCAAAACACAAAACCTTGGCTCTCAAATGGGAAATGTAAAACAAGGACGCACACAGCTTGCAGGTAACAAGGACAACAACGAACAGAGAAGGACTGAGGGTTTAAATACACACAAGGTCCTTAGGGAGAGTGGCAACAGCAGGGAAGAACAGGTGAGCCAAATTAGTCTAATGACACAAGAGAAGCAAAACTGAACAGAAAGCACATGGAACAAGAGACTGTCAAAATAAAACAGGAAGTGACCAAACATGACTTGACAAAACACGGAGAAGCACACAGGAATACAAACACATAAAGACCGAGATGACACCTGAGCAGGGTACAGAGCCAGACAATAACTAAATAGGAAAGGGCAGGGAAACCTGAACTCCAGAACATAGCAAATCACAATAAAGAATTATTTAACAAAGGACAGCACAGCAAACTCAAATGTCCTAGACTGAGAATAACTAAATAGAGGAACACAACAGTAAAGAATCTACACCATAAGCAACCTAAGGAAGAAACTGATGAATATAACACCAAAACTTAAAAGTCCCAAACCCCACAACAGTGGGTCAACCCCAGGATCATGGCAATCCAAATGAATAAAACATTTAAAAAAACAGTGAGACAGAAATTAGACTTCCAGTTGGCAATGTTTTTTACAAAACTGAATCAATGTTTTGAATTTTAGCCAACTGAGATATTCATGCATATATGTCTTACACTTCAACTAAAAAACAAATGACAATAGACAAACAGGAAAACAGGGGAAGATTCATGGCAGCACAGCACAGCAATATGGTAACCAGTTTTGGTTTCCAGGCAACAGCTGTTTGGCCACCTTTTGTCAGTGGACTGGGGGCTGAAGGGGGGTTGTTCTCATTCATAAGCTAAGCAGTCACATGAAGTGCCTAGTGACTCATGTCAAAAACCTAGGCAGATATCCAACAACACATGGGACCAAAAAAAAAAAAAAAAATCTCAAAATAATTTTGGATTATTTTCTCTGCCTACAACCCCCCCCCCCCCCTTCCCCCAAAACAATAATAATAATAATAATTGAAATGCCATGGATATAGGCATCAAACAGCTAAACCTTTGGTCTATTTTGGAATAATTACCAGGAATAGGTTTCTCAAAAAAAAAAATCAGTGGCTACATGCTTTTATTCACCTACCCCCCCAACCCCACCTCCACCCAGTGTGTGCTGAGAGGTTTCAGTGTAATGAGACACCTGCTATTAGGGACATAAAAACACGGGGGGAAAAACAGGGCTTTACATAAAAGGCCTTCAAAACAGCTCCTTTCAGGAAACATGTTAACTGTGGGCAGCCCCCTGCTCCCGGACACTAACAGCCGCACTGTCATTTTAGAGATCACGCTCCTGCTCTCACGTGCTCGTACATACACAAACACATAGGTGCAGTGACTCAATCCTCAGTGTAAGACCCTCACAATCATATTCATTTACATCATGTGAAGGGAGCTGAGGAAAAGAAAGAGAAAAGATGAGGAAAGGTCAATAACAAAGGAAATTTAAATTTAAATGAGTTGTGGTTTAAAAGGCTGATTTCATTTGGGGGGAGAAAAATGGAGGTAGGAGGTGAGGCGGTGATGGAAAATGGAGATAAAACTGTGACAGATGAAAGGAGACGCCGCAGGGATGTAACACCTCAATTTACTCATAAACTTGACCTACTTCTGACAAGGAAAAACAGATACAACCTTTACTCACATCCTCTAACTCAAACAAAATCACACACATGCCAGATAAATATGTCTGACCCACTGTTCTGTACCTGTTTCTCTGAAGGTGTCAGCGTGACCTTCATGTATTGGTAATTACTTGTTGCTAATGGTCCTAATCAGATGAATTGTAAACACTGCATTAAACCATAAGTCAGACTGCTCCTTTTTTTTTTTTTTTTAAAGTGTTCTAACAGTAGGGGGCAAATTTTATATTCTTCTGCTGATAATTAAAGTCTTTGAGCTCACCTACAATCAGAATTGAAGGCAAAGTGCTATGAGAAAACTAAAGGTAAACACCCAGTCCTGTGGGTAAGAAGTCAAGTCAGACCTTTACCATTTTATCTTGTGCTGGAGTGATGAACAGCTCCACAATATTGGTGAGGCTGCTTTTTGTGTCTACAGATAATTCCCACCTTTGTAACAGCTGAAAATGGGGTCAGTTTTAATATAATCCCAATTCCAACAAAGTTGGGTTGCTTTGTCAAAAGTAAACAAAACCTAATGCAATGATTTAACAATCTCACAAGCATATATTTTATTCAAAATAGAACACAGAAAACATGCTACGTGCTAAAATTGAAACATTTGACTATTTCATGAAAAAAATTAGTTTATTTTGAATTTGATGGCGGCAACATGGGAGCAACAAAACGCTGGAAAAATAAATGGTACTAAAAAGAAACAGCTGGAGGAACATTTTGCAGCTAATTAGGTTAACTGGCAACAGGTCAGTGACATGATTGGGCATAAAAAGAGCATCTTAGAGAGGCAGAGTTTCTCAGAAATAAATCTGAGCTAGAATCCTGTCAGACAAGAATGGGACAAAAAGTCCAGCAGCTGCTCTGCTCAGTTCCCAGATGTTTAAGGACTGCTGATGTGTTGGTTCCATCAAATTTAAAAGGAACTTATTTCTTTTTTCTCAAAATTGGTTGAATATCTGATATGTTTTCTGTGTCCGACTATTAATAAAATATAGCTTTGTGAGATTTACAAATCATTGCATTCATTTTTTTTTTAACCATAATTACATTTTGCATTCATTAATGCAAATATCTAATCAGCCAATCACATGGCAGCAGCTCAGTGCATTTAGGCACATGGTCAAGGCAACCTGTTCAAGTTCAAACCATCAAAATCAGAAACCTTTATTGTCATCAAACACAAGTGCTTGATGAAATTGTGACAGCTGCCACTGGTCAGTGTGTTACAAGGAGTAACACACAATGGAGAAGAAAGGTGATTTAAGTGACAATGAACATGTCACAGTTGTTTGTATCAGATAGACTGGTATGAGTTTTTGAGAAACTGCTGATCTACTGGGGTTTTCCCACACAAGAATATCTAGAGTTTATGGAAAATGGTCCAAAAAAGAGGAAATACCCAGTGAGTAGCAGTTCTCTTGGTGAAAATGGCTTGTTGAGGTCAGAGAAGGATGGCCGGACTGCTTCAAGCTGATAGAAAGGCAACAGTAACTCAAATAACCTCTCATTACTTCCACAGTATGATCTCAGTCCAGAAGAAAGCCTTTGAAATGTGGTGGAACAGGAGATTTGAATAATAAATGTGCAGCAACTGTATACTATGCTGTAATGTCAATATGAACCAAACATCTCTGAGGATCTATGAATTCATGCCGTGAAGAATTAAAGCAGCTCTGAAGTCAAAAGGGGGTCCAACCAGGAACTAGAAAGGTGTACCTAATAAAGTGACCAGTGTTGTTATTACACAGCTGAAAAGTCCAGCTCAGTGACTCAAAATAGAGATGATTTATGTTTTAAAAGTTACCCATTGAAAAGTTATTATGGAGAGGGAAATAATCCAAAGAGACCAAAACTCATATCAAGCTTTTTAACACTGTTTAGTTGTGCATTGCACATTTATGCTTCTGGAGCCAGCCTCTAGTTGCCATTAGAGGAATTGCATTGTACATTGGCTTCATTTTTTCCAGGTCTGAAGGTTGCTACTAACAACTCCCCATGGCCCTTTTGTGTAGATATTTGGTCATGTCGAATCTCAAAAAGGCCAAGATAGCGACGGCAAAAATGTCAAACTGTGATGTCCATTTTTTTATACAGTCTATAGTCCAAAGGGCATGTTGGACTTGTGTAATGTGGAAAGTTAAATCCTGCACTGCACGTACACTTAGGATTAACTTACAGTGAAGCAGGAGACATTTAGCTGAAAAACGTCTCAATTGAGAAACATGTTATATTCACAGACTTTTAACAAAGCAACAAACAAGAATTTCATTTTAAAAGCTAAATGGATTCAAATAAGAGCCTTTAAAAAAAAAAAAAAAAAAACATGCCTGCCCAGGATGTGTTCCTTGCTCAAGTGTACTGCTGCACATATAAAGCCTTCACATATCTGTTGGCCTTGAATTACAAGTTTGTAAAACTAAGAAGTTCAGAGAATGTAGAATCTTTATGCACTTTTATGAAGAACACAATGCTCAGCACAAGAAAAGTTCAGTGTATAAGTTTGGCATCAGAAATAACTAACTTCTTAGTAAACTCTGACATTGGAGAATTGCAGGTAAGGACAAAGCATCCTTTACATTCCTCTTGCAGTCACATGAAGGCAACCACCAACAATGTGAAATGAATTGGAAGAGCCACCTGAGTCTGCTGGAAGGTTGGATGTGCCATCATTGGACTGCATCAGAGATAATTGTAGTATGTTGTAATATATGTACTGCAGTATTTAACAAGTCCACAATGGTGCAAGGTTTGACGATATTGAAGATGGATGACACATTTTTACTCTCCTCCTCCTCTTCTGAGTTTTTTTTTAAATATAGCAAAAAGAAAAAAAAAATCTTCTTTAATTCCTTCGATTTCTTTGCCACATCACATGCTGAGACAGCCAGCACCTCCTCCCCCATTCACAGACTCACGAGGCAGTGATGCGGAGACCAGTGGCCAGTCAGTACATTGGCTGAATGTGTATGTGCATTGCTGGGAAATCAGTCTTCATCACATTTGCCATCTTTTGACCCCTGCAGTTAAAGGCTGAGCACTAAAAGAGTGTGAGCAGAGAGAAAACCAAGTGTGACACAGGAAAAAAAAAAGCAAAGGTGGAGAATAATGGGTGAAAAAGGACAGAGAAAGTCAGTAGAGTGGGAACACTCATAAAGGCCACATGAATGGAACAAGATTTGCAGTAGTGTGCAAAACTCTTGAACAACCCATTATTTCTTTAAAGTTTTGGTAGAAAAATGGGAAACAGGTGCAGAGATTTGTTGAAACATGCATGCATATAAGGCAAAAAAGGAGTTTGTACTATTAAACTTTTCCTTAAGAAGAGCTTCTAGCCATTCTTCCACTGAGACCATTTCTGATGAGGCTTCAGTGCACAGTAGATGGAATAACTGAAGGGCCAGATGCCTCTGTCAGGTCCTGTGTCAGGTCTTTGCCGGATTTTTTTTTTACTACTTAAGGACATGACTTTCAGATACTGTTCATATGCTGTAGGTAGTTTTTTTAAGGCCTGACAGTTCTTCTTTTGAAGAAGACACTGGTTCATCCCCTGAGTTAGGTGCCTTTTTGTAAGCTTGAATGATTCACAGGTCAGTATTAAGCTGCTTAACAAACAAAAGAAAAATTCCTGTGAAAATGGTCAGGTACAAGGACTGGACTGAAAAAAAATTAAAAAGCAGCCAGTGTCCGAAGAAATAGTTTGAAATACCTTTAGAAAGCCTGGAGAACTATTGCTCAAGACCACTTTTACACAGTACTGTAGTTTTTACATGTACAAATAGTGAAGAAAGATGTGAAGAAAAGCTCTGACATCCAGTGGAAAAAGTGGGAAAGTAAAAAAACGAGCAGAGATCTGTACTGTAGACAAGAGCACACGAACCTGCCACACTTTGTTTCTGAATAAAATTTTATTGTAGAGCCAGTGTACACAGTAATTACCTGATCTAAGCATTTATGCAAAATAAATTAGTGTGCAAATTTGTAAACTGGTGGTGAGAGCTGAAAAAAAAACAAAAAACAAAACAAATATCAAGCTATACGTTGTAATTTTATACAGTTAGCAACATTTTAATTTAAATTAACCAGTGAGCTCTTCAATACATGAGAAAAAAAAACTTAAATAATTTTAAACATTTTAAAGCTCAAGTGATAAAAATTGTTTAACAAAAGAAACAAAGCACATCTGAGGAGGAGAAATTCCTTAAGATAACTAATAAAAACAAATATCAAGGAGTAGAGGTCCTGACATTATATAGTATGACAACAAACTTAGAATCGTTCCCGGGCTTATACTGTAAATGCCTGAATCTTTTAAACCCCCAAACTCCAGTATGTGATGAAGATTTTGTGTTTAAATTGTCTAAAGCCCAAATTTTGAGAAAGTCCATCCAGAGTAAAACAAGGTATATTTAAGGTGTGTACACAGGTTGGAATAACAAATATAAGACTCAAAATACTTCATTTTTAATTGACTGTTTTACAACAACAACAAAAAAATAAAGGGTATGCTATTAAAAAAAAGAAGAAGATTTTCATATGAAACTCTCTTCAGACATAATTTTGTCCAAATATACGGCATACAAGTTTTTCATGTGCTGTTATCTTTGTTATTGGCAGCCTCTACCATAGAAAAAAAAATACACATAATTTTCTAATACAAGGAAAATTTCTTTTACACTTGTTTAGAGCAACAAAAAACATGATTCTTGAAGATGAAACATCTTTAGCAGCTTATCATACTTGCCATTCATACTGGTAACAGTGAGCCAGTCTGTGCTATCTGTGTCTTACATGTATCTGTTTTTAATGTACTCCCTGTACATCAACATGTCCTCTCTGCATAATGCCCTCACCTGGCCCTGACCGGTCATCACATGGCTCTCAAACACATCCCGGCTATCTCTGTCCACCTGTGGAGGAGAAACTGCGTAGATGCTGTCCTCTGGGAAGCGGGACACTGGCTCTCTAAGAAGAAAAAGGACAATGGGAGAGAAGAGTGTATGAATGGTGGAGCAACATAAATATTAACTTTAGACAAACCACGTGGAGGCGGAAGAACAAGAGGTAGAAACCTGTTTGTTTGAGCCAACAAACCACAGTAAACTGCTGCTGAGAGGTGGAAACAACACGAGGAGGGTGAAGACGAGTGCTTTTACAGCAGTATTACTCATATTTTCCAGAAACTGGACTTTAAAGCATGTCTAACCATCTTCGGGGTAAATTATCAACTGCGTGCTTGTCAAGTCATCTATTCAGTTAGGCACTGCAGCAGCAGCTGAGGCTCGGGTGAGAGGCTGTTTAGACACATGGCTGCATTTCAAATGGCACCTGCCTCATGATGGTTTTCAAAACCGCAGCAGAGGCGCTCGAAAGCCTTGAGATAAATTATGAACTCAAGTCATCATTGTGGAGGCCGTCTGTAGCCATAGAGGGAATGTTTTTTTGTTTTGTTTTGTTTTTCCCCAAGGCCGCTGTGTAAGAGTCCTTGATATACAGAATAGTCAGTAGTCCTGGAGGTAAAAATGATCTTGAGGCCAAGTTTAATAAACAAATCACAAATTTTGTTTATGAAATTTGGACTAGACACTACTCCTTAAAATGTTGTGCTCCTGTTTGAAAAGAAGATGACATCTAAGACAATCCCAATTAAATTGATGATAAAGTGATTGCAAAATGTTGAAAATAACTCATGTCTGAAGTATTCATTCATCATAAATCATATATGCTTTTTTTTAATGTATGAGAAACCACAATCCATCGCTATTCACAGGTTATTGCCCAACACATAACACATGCAAATATCCTGTTGATGTTGACACTGCCATCCTGTGTAAAAATGTAAATATGATTAGTTTGGGGCATTTTTTAAATTAGAAGAATTAAATGATGTCCTGCTGTTAAAGTGAAAATTAAATAGTATTTCCTCATAACCAGTTTTTGTCTGACCATTTTTTTTAACATTTGTTTCCATGCCTGTTTCCAGGTTTCCATGCCTGCATGATCCCAAGAGCTATTCTGTCAGCAGCAGTCTGCCCCTGGTAGGGTCTCTAGGATCACAAAAAATCAATCAATCAATCAATCAAAATACCTTGCTACTCTGCCCAAGATAGGGTTACCGAGGCCCCATCCTGGAGCCAGGCCTGATGTTGGTTGTTTGCAGGAGAACACCTGGTGGCTGGGACTTAGCTCAAGGGACCTGGATGGGCATAGCCCAAAAGCACTACATGGGCCCGCCCACTTGTGGGACCACCACTTGCAGGAGGAGGCGTAGAGGTCCAGTGCTCTGTGCATTATGTGGTGGCTGGGGCGGAAGGCCTGGTGGTCCAATCCGCAGGCTGACAATTCTGACTATAGAACCTGAGAGGTGGAACATCATCTCTCTGGTGACAAATTAACCTGAGGCTGAGAAATACCAGCTAGATATAGTCAGGCTCGCCTCAACAGACAGCCTGGGCTCTGGAACCAGTCTTCTGGAGAGGGGCTGGACTCAGTCCCACTCTAGTGTCACCCTCAGTGAGAAACACCAGGCATGGGTGGGTATACTTGTATCTTCTCAGCTTGGTTTTCCCTGCTGGACGAGAGGGTTGCTTCCCTGTGCCTTTGATTAAGAGAACGGGTCTGACTTGAAGGTGCACCTGCTGGGAACTCCATTATCTTACTGGGGGATTTCAATGCTCCCATGGGCAATGACAGTGTGACCTGGAAGGGTATGACTGGAAGGAACAACCTGCCCAATCTGAACCCGAGCCATGTTTTGTTGTTGGTCTTCTGTACTAACGTCTGTCCATAACAAACACCATGTTCGAGCATAACCTTTCCCTAAGTGTCTTGGATACTTCAGTAAAGAGAGGAGCAGACTCGTCAACTGATAACCACTTGGTGGTGTGTTGGATCAGGTGCCGGGGGAGGATGTTGGACAGGCCTGGTATAGGTAAATCTGTAATGAGGGTGCACTGGGAATGTCTATTGAGGTGATCTAAAAATTCCCACCTCTGGCAGAACTTTGACAGCATTCCAAGGGTGGCTGGGGATATTTAAATCTGAGTGGACCACATTCTACACCTCCACTGCCGAAGCAACTGTATGGTGCTACGGGCATATTGTGGTGGGAACCCTCTGGCCAGATGATGGATGTTGGAGGTGTGGGAAGCCGTCAAGCTGAAGAAGTACTATTGAGCTTGCTTGGCTTTTGGGACTTTGGAGTTGGCTGGTAGGTACCGACAGACTAAGCGGAATGCAGCTCTGGCAGCAGCTGAAGCAAAATCTTGCGTGTGGGAGGAGTTTGGTGAAACCATGGAGTGAGACTACCATTCGGCCTCAAGAAAATTCTAGGAATTCATCAGGCAACTCAGAAAGAGGAAGCAGCTTTCTGTTCACACTCTATACAGTGGAGATGAAGAGCTGCTGACCTCAACTGAGGATATAGTCAAGTGGGTGAAAAAAATATTTCGAGGATCTCATCAATCCCACAGACACGCATTCTGTAGTGGAAGCAAGACGAGGGCAATTACTTGTCCATCACCATGGCTGAGGTCACCAAAATAGACAAAGAGCTCTCCAGTTGGCCAGGCTCTTGGGGTAGATGAGATTTACCCAGAGTTCCTTAAGCCTCTGGATGTTGTAGGGTTGTCCTGGTTGACAGGGACAGGAATGGAATGGCAGAAGAGGGCAGTGGTCCCCCTTTTCAAGAAGGGAGAAGTGGGAGGTGTGCTCCATTTTAAGAGGAATCCCATTCCTCAGGCTCCACTGGAAAGTTTGCCTGGGTGAGGAGAGTCCTTCCGTTAGTCGAATCTTAGTTCCAGGAGGAACAATTTGGTTTTTGTCCCTGTCATCAAATACTGGACCAGCTTTTTATCCTCTGAAGGCTGTGCAAGGTTGCATGGGTGTTTGCCCAACCCGTGTAGACATTTGTGGACCTAGAGAAGGTAACTGCACCTCTTGGGGCATCCTGTGTGTGTGTGTGTGTGTGTGTGTGTGTGTGTGTGTGTGTGTGTGTGTGTGTGTGTGTGTGTGTGTGTGTGTCTTAAATTTGCACCCCCCCCCCTTTTTTTTTAAATATTCTATTTTTTTTTTTTGTAAAAAAAAAAAATGTTCTAAAAGTTTTCCTCTGACCCCCTCCTCCTTTTTTTAAACATTTAATGGCCCTAATAATCAAAGATGTACAACAGGAATGACTACTCAGCCAACAGGTTTTCAGTTGTCCATGTCTACAGGGGAGTATAATCAAAGCATAAGGTCAAGATCTTCCAATACTGAAGACAGAAATTCAACAATCTGTTCTTGAGTGACACTAGGCCTTAGTGAGGAAGAAAGAGTCCCATTTAATGTGAAGAAACCTCAGACAACCAGATTCATGGTGGGCAGCCATCGGCCCAGACCAGCTGGGGTGAGAGGAGAGCAGAGAAAGAAAAGAGGGGCATTAATCTCTACACCTCACTGATGTTTCTCAACAGGAATGGGCCACACTATTCATTTCTTTTCCATTTTTATCTCTGTCACTTGAGTCATCTTTGGCTGTGCCTGATGGATCAATGGAGGAACATAGAGGGAGGTGACAAACTAAAAGGTTCCTAACAGTGACAACACGTTTGGGGTGCCGTAACATCTTAGAATAGCACTGTTGCACAACAACAGACACACCTGTAGCACCCTGTGGACCTGACACGAGGATGACAACAATGGTTGCACGGACTACTGATAGGCCAGAGAGATGAAGGGTGAGGAAAAAGGCAGAGCGAAAAAGACAACAAGGATGACAAGGTTTGACTCCCTGCTGAAAGAGATTTCCCCTAAAAGAAAATGTTGATACTTCTGCCACCTTTGTGAGACAAAATACACGTGTTCTATAAGAAATTGTGTGTATAAGAAACTATCACATTTAAATATTTTACACTAAAAAGACCATAGTTCGCACACTGAAGCGTGAAAATACAGATTTCTTTAAAGGTCCTCCAAGTTTTGCTGTAAGTTTAATTTAAAAGGAACTATTTTTAACATAGGTGTATGTATAATCACTTTTCATTCACATTGACAGCATGGCACAACAGGTCCACAAAAGTTGAGCCTGTTGTTACATTACCATCTTAAATCCATTGACTTTTACTGAAATGTCTATAATAATTTAGTGAATAGGGTTAGCATAGATGCTTGCATCTACAGCCTATGGTACAGTCAGAGTTCCTGGAATTGCTGCAGACTCTTAGTCTTTCTTCTACACCCATCTATTAAACTGAAATTATAACTTCTTGCTAGGATTAATAGATTTTCTAATATACACTCACTGGACACTATTTTAAGTACAACTTGCCAGTGCAGGGATGGACCCTCGTTTGCCTCCAGGACTGTGCTAATTCTTCATGGCATAGATTCAACAAAGTGCTGGAAACACTCCTCAGAGAGTTTGGTCCATATTGACATGATAGTGACACACAGTTACTTCAGTTTTATCGGCTGCACACACGATGTGAATCTCCTGTTCCAACACGTCCCAAAGGTGCTCTATTTGATTGAGATGAGGTGACTGTGGAGGATATTTGAGTGCAGTGAAACCAGTTTGAAGTGATTTAAGGGAAATATCCCTATCACCATTACAACACCAGCAGCAGCCTGAACTGTTGATACAAGGCAGAATGGGTCCATGCTTTCACGTTCTTAACTCCAAATTCTGACATCTGAATGTGGTAGCAGAAATCGAGATTCATCAGACTGGGCAACATTTTTACAATCTCCTGCTGCCAAATTTTGGAGAACTCTTAAAACCCAGAACACATACAAGAATGTGTAGTGAAAAAATAACTTTGTACTTCAATGTCTGAAGATGGTTTCCCAGGAGGAGTTCAGCTTTTTTCATATCTTCTCCTGGACTGGAGGGTTTAGCTCCATTATACCGTACTGAGACTCAGTCTACTGAATGCATCTAATAAATGCACTTTCTTTCACCTCTTTTATCCTAATACCAATTCCCTATCTCTCCTCTTTCTAATTTACTATCCCCTCCCGTATCTTTGTTAACCTGAATAAGTTCTTCTGTAAGTGACCTTTTTCTTTTCTCTTTAATTCCACATGACCTTCAAACTTTCTTCCCCCGAATAGCAAACAATCTGGTTTTCTAGGAAATTACTAGCAATGATAATGAGTCACATTCATGATCTTCCTCACCTCCCCCACCCATGCATTCACACAATAATGCGTAGCACAAGACAAAGAAAACTCGTTTGTGAAATTTGTATCCTACTTCTGCAGTTTTTCGCTTCATTCCATCCATCTGGCTATCAAAATGTATTTTTATAGCAAAAGAATACAACCACTACTTCTGGTTCAGGTTACAGATTCATAACACTGCAACATGAAGACACTATTATAAGGAAACTTGCGCAATGCTATAGTAGCAATGCACAAAGAGGAGGCCACATTTGACTGCTATGACTGGCATAAGTGGATCTAGTTTTAACTAGTTCAGGGGTCGGCAACCCATAATCCGGAAAGAGCCATTTAAACCCCGTTTACACGGAAAAGCCGCAAATACTAGCGGAAGCCGGTAGCCGCTACCGGTTACCGCGAGTGACACATATATTGAGAAACTAAAATAAATAAATAAAATGATTTTATTTTAATATTTCAAGATCACACTAATGTTCCAATTTAAAACTACAACAAAAACCGGACTGAGAAAAATAAAATGCACTTCAACTGGATACTTTACTTCCGCGAGCCGCACAGAGCCCCAGATTAAGCCTGGATGAGCCGCATGCGGCTCCGGAGCCGCAGGTTGCCGACCCCTGAACTAGGTTATTATTTGACAAATTAAATTTAATGGAGTGCATCTTTATTAAATTAACTCATCAAATCTTTTGGATATCTTCTTCTGGCTACTCCCTTTAAGGATCTGCCTCCCTTTTACCCAATCCCCAGCATCCTCTTCTGTTACACCAACCCTTTGCATGTCTTTCAGTCCATCCATAAACTGCAGGTATTTAAAACTCATCTATCTTCACTACCTCTACTCCTCGCAACTTCACCTTTCCACCCGTCTCCCTCTCATTCACACACATGCATTCTGTCTTTTTCTACTGACTTTTATTCCTCTTCCCTCCAGTGAATACCTCCACCTCTTCCACCTGCTCCCTACTCTCACCACAGATCATATCATCTGCAAACATCATAGTCCACAGAGACTCCATTCTGACCTCATCTGTCAACAAGAAGAGTCAATCCCAGACAAAAGTCCACCCTTGTGAAGACTCCTCTCTTGTCCTTCATCACATACTTCCTCATACATTACCACAGCTCCTCTCTTGGTATCCTATAATATGTTTTCTCTCCACAAAGACATATTGCAACTTCTTCTGACCTTCACTGTACTTCTCCATCAATTTTAAAGCAAACACTGCATCTATCAGGACAGTGAAGGACTTTGTCACATGGTGCAAGTGGAACCATCTAGAGCTCAACGTGACAAAGACAAAGGAACTGGTGGTGGACTTGAGGAAAGACAAGGCACCGGTGGCCCCTATGTCCATCGGAGGGGTCAGTGTGGACACCGTTGAGGACTACAAATATCTGGGAGTACACATTGACAACAAACTGGACTGGGCTAAGAACACTGATGCCCTGTACAGGAAGGGCCAAAGTCGCCTCTATTTTCTGAGACGCCTGAGGTCCTTCAACATCTGCCGGACTATGCTCAGGATCTTCTATGAGTCTGTGGTGGCGAGTGCCATCCTCTATGCTGTTGCATGCTGGGGCAGCAGACTGAGGGCGGCAGACGCCAACAGACTCAATAAACTGATCCACAAAGCCAGTGATGTGGTGGGAGTGGAGCTGGATTCGCTTATGGCAGTGTCGGAGAGGAGGATGCTGTCTAAGCTGCAGGCCATTATGAACAATGGCTCCCACCCACTCTACAACACAGTGATGGGAAACAGGAGCACATTCAGTGCAAGACTCATCCCACCAAAATGCACCACAGAGCGCCACAGGAGGTCATTTCTACCTGTGGCCATCAGACTCTATAACTCCTCCCTTAATAGGTGACATTGTGGTTCATCAGTGTCATTCATTTATCAGTATTCAATTGTACATAAAATTGTTTAAATTTCCATATACATTGTACATACACTATATACATTGTACATTGTACATACACTTATACATTGTACAAAAAAGGACTGTGCATATATATATAATGACACCTATTTAAAAATTTTTGCACTCACAATTTTCATATGTGTATAGATTTAGATGTGTATATAGTCAAAATATCTCTTTAGTCTTTATACTTTTATGCCTTTAGTGTATGTTATTGTGTTTTAGGTTTACTCGTTTAAATGAAACGGTTGCAGCTGTAACAGTAGTAATTTCCCTTTGGGATCAATAAAGTATTCTGACTGACTGACTGACTATATGTAAAATTTTAAATACAAAAAATTAATCTTGTGGAGTAAAAAAGTGCAACATTTCCCTGTGAGATGCCAGACGTGTCAAATAGGAAACATAAATACATGAAGAAGAATCTTTAAATAACTACTTCAATATATTAGGAAATGCCCAAATTTGCTTTGGAGAGTTCAGCTCAATACCTGAGAGAACAGCCAGCAGGCAGTTAGCATGGACTCTGCCTGCCAGCATCTCTAATAATCACAAATTAACAAGTCTGTTTAATCCAGTTTGTTTAATCCATAAAAAATGGTTAAAAAGATAAATTGGTCATTTTTAGAATAGGAGTTTTTGTGCTGAATTAATACTGGAGTACATGTAGAGGAGGAATTTGTTTCTGAACTGCTGTGTGTGTGTGTGTGTGTGTGTGTGTGTGTGTACTTCTCTGCCTTACAGTTTAAAAGAAAGCCAGCATGACTAAACATCTTGTGCATTTCCATGGCTGCACATTGCCATCACACGTGTGGTTAAACTTTGAATCTGACTGAGGGGAAAAAAAATAAAATAAAAAAATAACCACCTTCTATGGTAAAGAGTGGACTGACTGGGAAATAACGTTGATGCAAAGACGTGAAGAATTATTACTTACAGCACATGACAATTAAACAGTGCACAACTAGAAGCCTCACTGGAGACCACTTAGTAGTGCAATCTTTGTCCCAAGGCTAGTGGAAATGTTGAGTGCTTTATAAAAGGGTCAATTTACAACCACGAACCAAGATTACAATGCCTTACATTACACGTGAGCGAGGTTTATTGAGTTTGAGTACATGTGGCTTTTTTTTTTTTTTTTCCTATTAATTTGTTGTATGTTTTACTCACAGACAGATGATGTTTGCCGGGTTTATGTGTTCACTTCTCTCCACTCTGTGCTGGCTCTCGCCCAAGTGAGCAAACCTGCAGGGAAAAAAGAAAACATAATACAGATAATGAATAATATTTCGCCAAAATAAGCCAGGAGTGTAGGTTTGTATCTCTTCCACATGCTTCTTACCTCTTCATCATGAGTAGAACGATTCAAATAACCTAATTTGTAATAGGGTCGTTATGGCTGTGCAGAACCCTTTCAATTTAAGGCTTCATATTGTCTTCTGTGTTCAACATGTCTGTTGAGATCGCTAATATTTAGATCACATCATCATCAAATCACAAATTTCCCTGTAGGTCATTTTTCTCTCACAAAGACTCAATAATATGCAACCGCTGAGAGTCCCCCTCTGGCTGTTGCTTATGATTTTTAATATTAATGCACTGATTAGCAGAGCTCTGGCTGCAGCTACCATCTTTGGAGCAGTTTCAACTTCCAGCTTCAATAATGAATGCAATTTCTTTCTCATTATGTGCCACTATAGTAGAAGGATATGAACAACATTCTTCACCACAATTTGGATTTTTTTTTAAAGGTTTATTCCCCTGCTTCAATCACCCAATATAACTGTGACTGCCATCGAAGTGAGATGAGATAGAATGCAGACCTAAGTCACAGAAGATGTTAGCAAAACAAATCATTTAGTAATTAAAAAAAAAAAAAACATCTTTCATTATTTACACCACCTTACTGCATTCATTTACAGAAAAAAAAGGGGGGGCAGGTCAGGACATGTGAATCTTGCATTGGTTTATCTTTAAAAGCCACTTTTAGATATTTTATTTATTGTTACATTTGCACAAATCCATGAGCAAAGCTACATTTAAATGTAATATATTTATTTAAAATGTATGCAGTCATCAATTTTGGCATGTCTGCTCATATCAGTCTTTCAGTTCATTTCATCTGGTGATATTTTTCTCTTCATTGAGCACAAGGATACACTCACAACATGAGAGTCGTTCCTGATGTTTAAGATGCAAATGTCCGATGTTTGCACGTCAGTCTGATCTGTTGAAGCTGTTTTTTTGTTTTCGTTTCTGTCATGTATAACGCATTTCATTTCTCTACCAAAGTGCTGAAAGCGAAACTCTGCACTGTCACCGTCTTTTGTTTACATAGGGCTGTGTGACGCTTCCAGTCATGAGGCACCTCTCATTTCTTGTTAATTTTTAAAGTGGTCTTGAGCAGTAGTTCTCCAGGGTTTCTGAAGGTCTTTCCCAAAGACAGCAGAAGGAGAAGAAAGAAAGGAAAGATGGTAATGTATCTTAAAGGGTAAGGACTGTTCAGCAAATATTTTTGATAAACTGGAAGAAATTTAAAGTTTCAATCTGAGCTCATGTGGGCTCCACTAATTTGTGCAAAACCTCATCTGACAACATGATTAGACAATGTTCCAAAAATCTTCTTCTTGTCTTTCTCAGTTTCAAAATGTGGATTCCTATTTTTTCAATGGGTTTCAGGTCATTTGTCTGTGAAGCACCAGCTCTCATTGGTGTTTTATGCTCTTCAAGTAGTTCTTGCAATGCTTTGAAGTATGTTTGAGGTCTACAATCACATTGTCTTTTCTAAATTATAAAGTACCCTCAATCTATGAACAGCAAAGGTTCCTTCAAAGAAAAAAAAAAACAAACACCTACCATCTAACTAAAGTTCTACACCAGTTATTCTCTGTGGGTTTAGGACAGCAGTGTGAGAGAAAAGGCTATTAAAGCTTAATCAAATGCTCATTCTGTATGAAACATGCTGTATGCTTACTAAGAACAGACAGTTATGTTCAGATTCAAAGCCTGGTGATGGCTATTCACTGTGTCCTAATCAGCGTTGGCAGCAAACAGGGAGAAAGAACAAAATGAAATAGGATATAAAGAAAAGAGAGGGAAGGGAAAAGTGAAGAAAGAGTAGTGAGGTCAGAGGCGTGATAAACACAGCAGGGTTGATGTCTGTTTTCAGGATGACCTATATCACCCTGAGGGAGTGACTGCCTGTTCTGCCCCTCTGTCTTGAACACTGTATGAATTGTCAATAACAATAAAATGAAAGAATTTATTTTCTTTTTTTTTTCCATCAGAAAATAAGGCTGGAGCTTTTTCATTTACGGGCATTTGCTTCAATGTGACACAATAAATCTGCTAGATATACAATACAAAGCGAACTGTAGAACAGACCATAAATCTATTCATCGGGTTGTGTCAGGTTGACTGATAATATTCAGTGGCCCCTTCAGGATAAACTGTACTTCAAAAGATCTTATTATCTTCATTGAGCGGTATCTGAAGATGAAAATATCAGATGGTTCAATATTTTTGACATATGTTCTGAAGAAGCAAAGAAGTTCTCATTACGCTCAACTGTGCTTCTGATGTTGATGCTAAAATAGTAAATTAGGTAAAGGTAAAGATTTTTACTTTAACATGTTAGCAACATAAGGTCAACTTATGGCTAGAATAAAAATAGGGCAGCAACCTCCTTGTGACCAGGAAAAATTGGTGGTTGCCCGGTAACAGCACTGAATTTTTTTAATGCAATTGGCCACTGACTGTGGTAGCGACAATCAGAGGTTGAGGGTGCTGCACACTTATTTTCAGTTGAGGTGACTGCACACATCACCTGTGTGACTTGTTCCAACTTGGACTGACTGTAATCACTCTCATTAGCAAAGGTTTGCAAATAATTATGCATTTTATAAAAGCAGACAGACTGCCAACACACTGCAGTCAGTCTGAGCCAGTCTGCGCTGATGAGGGCTACTGGTTTGGGCATGTCTCTTTGCCATAGGCGATTTGACTCAACTGGTTGCCAACTGATTATAGTCCTATATAAAAGCAAGGTTGCCAAGCACCTATGTCATTTTGCAGTTAAATCACCGTCCTGCAAAAATTATTTGTGGATGAATTTCTGTTCAAATCCGTGGGGCCCTAGTTGGACCCTGAATATAAGCAGTTAATGTGAACTTCTGTGTATGTACACTTCAACAGATTGGCAACACATTACAACAGATTGGCGATTTTCACCAGTTAGATTGCATATACTGTAACTTGACCCCATTTGACTGCAAACTGAAAGAAGACTGACTCTGTCTTATTGCCGTTTTATTGCCTTCAAAGCACCAAAACTGCTTTGAAGACAGCGACTGACTGTGAGACGTCAATGACACTGCGAGTTTACTGCACCCGGTTGCAAGACTGAGTGTTTTGGAGAGTTAGAGAGGAAAAGGCTGAGATGGTTTGGACATGTGCAAAGGAGGGACAGTGGATATATTGGACAATGGATGTATATGTGAAAAATGAAGATGCTAAGATAAAGTGAGATGGACGCAGATGACCCTGTTGTGACCCCTAAAGGGAACAGCTGAAAGAAGGAGGAGGTTAGGTTTAGGCATCAAATACTACTTGGTATAGCAAAAGATGCTTGACTGGGAAAAATGATAATTACCAGTTTGTTTTAAAGTTACGCCAATGGGTTTTTGAAGAATGGCTGGACATCTCAAAGTTACTAGTAAAATTTCTCAGACCGTGTGAGTTTAAACTCAAGATTAGTATCTTTATCAAAATATAATTTATGGCTGCGCTGATATGATGGGTTTATATTGGCTCCCAAATGTATGTTAGTAGATGTTGTTATATTTCTCATTCCTTATATGTTATTAGTAGCTCAGATTTACCTTTGGTAAATGAATAGGTCGTCCTCAGAAGGAAACTCAGCCAGATTGAGTCCATAAGGCTCTTTTGACATGTGCTGCTGATGGACCTCCTGAAGAGATAAGAGACACAAAAAACATACACATGCATGTGAACAAGACAGAAAACTCAACTTGAACTTATAAAATCATATAGACAAGGTCATCGGGTTCAGCTGCTTCTCCTCAGCTGATTCAGTAATTAGAATGGCGAAAGGAGGTTAATCTTAGCAACTTCAAAAGTAATTTGATTGTTGGTGTCTGGTAACGCGCTTTCATGTTCTTTCATGCTTAGGGACATGCCCTCCTGGGGATCTGTCACATAGTGTTCAGAGTCTGTTGAGATATAATAATCATAATAAACAGAAGAGCATAATAAAAAGGTCAAACTGGTTCAAGCTGACAGATCAGGGCAGATTTCATCTGAGAGGCAACAGGGCATCAAGTTTGCAATGTAACACTGAAATTAAATAAATAAATAAAATGTTTAAAAACTAAACAGCAACTGAAAACAGTATCCTTAATTCAGAGAGAAGAGTAAGTCTGAAAATATAGTTATGAACGCATCATCAATTTTTGTAGGGTCTTTTCTTTACAATATAAAACCCCTTTAGATGACTATTGTTGTGAAGCGGTGCTATATAAATACAACTAAACTGTAACCAAGCACCCCCAATCTTGTGGCTATGCTCAAGTTAATTAATTTTATTAAAGAACCTGAAAATTGCCTCCCACACAATCCTAACGGTAGATGCAGCAGAATTGTGCGACACGTTTTAATCTTGATAAATAAATGATTAAAACCTGGAAAACACAACAAGGTAGTTTATCATATCGTCTAAAATCCTTCCTGTTTTCAAAATTTGAATATCTGTCTGCAGTCATATAACAGTTGCAGTTCAGATTAACTTATCAATATTTTTAATGAGATTTAACATATGTTTGCATCACCCTCCTGATTATTCAAAATGTCCTCAGGGGAAAAAAAAAAAAAGAAAAAAGTATTTTGTTGGCAAATTCTGATTTGTCGGGGTGAATTTAACATTTGATTCTACCTATAGTCTCAATAGAAAAGATAAAGACCTGTTATGTAACAGCATATACAAGACTGGCATGAAAAGAGTCAGCTATGCCACTGTTCTCTCTTTTCCGGCATTGCAGTAATATGCTCAACATAAAGCTTTCAATTTTCTGAGTAACTGTATTGATCCGAGCTGCAGGGAGGGGAGAATTACCCAGGGTGTAACCAGGACCATGTCCAGGAAACAGCAGCTGTGAACACACACAAGATCACAATAATACACAGAGCCCTGTTCAAAGATTACAAAGGGATTCGTAAACACCGACTGCAGCATACACACCTTCATGCAGTGCACAGAGCGTGGCGTGCAAGCACATATCTGCTTGAACAGCAACACACATTGTAAATCCATCAAGCACATGCACGCTCATATCGAGGTGGAATACTAAATGAGCATGTGTAATTACATGGTAAACGTAATAATGATCTGATGTTTAAATATTTCAACAGTTGTGTCTTGTGCTGGCACCCTGGCAATCCATTCTCAGGGACAGGCTCGCAGGCAGCAACACGAGATGCATGAGAGTGACTGTGTGCACCCAACACGTGAGCAAGCTGTCCAGCCCAAAATATTCATGACCAGCTCATTGCTCATTGCCACGAGAAGACAGGCAGAAAACCCAGGGAAAATACATCATAAATCAGGAGGATAAATAGATGGAGAAAGAGGGAGTGCTTTTGCTTTCAACTCTGAAGACCAAATAGCCTTCAAGATATTTCTCTTGTGCATTCCCTCTGCAAAGCTAAATCACACAAAGGTGTTTTTTTGTTTGTTTTGGTTTTTTGGTAAAATAGTATTGTGAATTCAGTGCTTCAAATTTTCTCTATGTATCAAAAACTATTTCTGGTACCCCCAACATGCATCTATATCATGAGTGGTACAGATATTTCTATTGCATATGCCAGGATGATTAACCAAAACAAGAGCACAAAGGTTGGCTCTTTTGGATTTGTGTGTGTGTGTGTGTGTGTGTGTGTGTGTGTGTGTGTGTGTGTGTGTGTGTGTGTGTGTGTGTGTGTGTGTGTGTGTGTGTAAAAGTGTAAGTGAAGTAAGTAAGTGCCATTATAGATGGTCAATGAACAAGTGTGTGAAGTTTAATTATGGATCTATGGTGTTAATTTGAACATTCTAGGTGAGATTGTTCTGGAGTTATGGCTTTCACAAGATTTTCAAAAAATTTGACCTCTAACCTTTACCTTTAGGTCACAGCTGCCCAGATTCGGGATTTTTAGTACATGCATGTATGGTGTAAATTTGAACACTGTTCTCGAGTTATGGCCAACGTTAAATTTTTTTGTGGAGCAGACTCTGCCAGTATTGGCGACATCTCCGATGCCAAGGCTATGACAATACCTCGACTTTTTCTTTGAAACAGCCAAACTAAAAATGCTGTCTTCTCCTAACAATAATGAGGTAAGCAATGAGACCTTGCAGACAACTGAGACTTTTTACAAAAGCAGTCTAACGTGCCAAGACCTTTACTGAATTATAAATCAGTAGTAAGCCCAGACTGAGGGTTACGTGAAAAATTCTACTATCAACAATTAATCTCTGACACCTCTAGCTAACATGAAAATGAAGAGACATCTTTATCACCATAGCAAAACAAAAAAAAAGTCTCTTCAGGAACACCACGCTGTTAATTCAACAGCCACCAAAGCACTCGAGATTGTGACTTCAATCAGTCATCTTTAAAAATTAGGACAGAGGACTAAAATGCATACAGTCAACACACTCCTGCTGATCTCATGATGACTGTAAACAGTGACTGTAACAAAGCCACTATAATGACTATGAAACCAACAGTCACCGGTGGCTCCTTTATGCATGATAAAAGTGATTTCTTATAAACAGAGATTCTAAGAGGATGTAGTGATCTGGTTCATCCGTCCTGTTGGCACACTGACCTACTCTACCTGTGCTGATTAATGTGCTTGGTCTCACTGTGGTTATAGAGAATCTGGGTCAATGGGGGATGAAAACGTGCAACCAGTCCCCTTGGGGCATGAAACAGATACCAATATAGACAAGTTTGCTACACACACACTATGCACACTTTACTGCATATGATGAAGTATATACAGACACGTGTCCTTTCAGAAAGTAGCAAAAAACAGTTTTCTGTTCATCAGAATCACACTGAGAAAATATTCAATGAAAATATTTGTATCTGCAAGCCTCACTCACTCCCAAGTTCTACTGCTGCATGGAAAGAAGATGCAGCACCTTTCCACAATGAGATCCAAAGATGCAACTATTATAGCAAGAGATAATTTACAGATCAATTGATCCCTTAAAATCCTTCGCATTAATGCTACAGTCACACTAGGGTAAACAATGGTTGGAGACAGTGGCACAAGCACAATTATTGTGTCCAATGAACTTCCATTCTCACTGTCTTTGAAATGGTTGCTTCAATGACGGTGACCAGGACTGTGACCACTCGCAATAAAAATTGATATTAAACAGAAATTCACATTAACTACTTCAATTCATAGTCCAGTCAGAACCTCGTGGATCTGAAAAAGAAATTCATCCACAAATAGGGATGTAGTTGCATTATATACAGGAACATAACTAGAAATCAACCTGTTGGCAACCAGTTGAGTTGAGTCCATATTGCAAAGAGATGCGATGTAGACGTGTTGCACTCATCAGGCTGACTGACTGATGGCAATGTGTTGTCAAACTGTGTTTATGAATTGAATGGTAGTTATTTGCAAACCTTTGCCAGTTTATCTGAAAGTGGTTGCAGTCAGTCTGAGTCAGACCTTGACTATTTGAAGTTACGTTGCCTCCAACCTGTGCAGTTTCTTTCCAGTCAAAAATGCAACATCCGCAACCTGTGGGTGACTAATTGGTCTCCAACTAACTACTTGGAGTTGGTTGCCTAATGCAAAAGAAATTCAGTGCAATCACCAGTTGAACACAGATTATTCCTATTTTTGACTCAAGTGGAATTTCACTGTGTGAGCACATTTTAGAAGCTGATTTAGACCTCAACACCAACCTTACCAAGAAACCAACAGAGATAGCTGAATTAGCCATCAAAAAATTAAAGCAAGCTAAAACTCTGCAGGCGACCACATATCACATTATGTTATAAAAGCAGACAAAATCCTACAGCACATGTCCCACATTCTCCCCCCAAAGGGACCATTGAGGATCTAACTTCAAAAAGGTTCACAAAGGTTTAACACTATCATGTTACACTGTTATGAATTGTGCTTGCTCCTCCATATCTGCAGGTGGAGCTGTTCATTTTTCTTCTGTGTTTTGATTAAGTCAAGTCTGGCTGGCCTCCTGCCTACTTCCTGTTTCCAACAAGTCTGTATAAGTACACATTGTTGTGTGTTAAAGTATTTGGCATCTAGAAGAGCTAGATTAGTTATTTTTGTAACTATTGTAAATATCTTTCTCTATAAAAATAGCCCTGTAGCTGTAGGGGTGGGAAGCCTTTTTCTTTTAATGCCTTTGCTCCTAGGGAGCTAGGGAGGTCGGTAAGAGGCCTGTATTTTCTTTTGGATTTTCATGGTGCTAGGTAAGCTAGTTTTGTTTCCTTTCCCCTCCATAACTTCAGGTGTGCCTCAAGGCTCTGTCCTGGGACCCCTCCTTTTTATCACTTACCTTCTTCCCCTTGGCAATATCTTCTGCAAATTCAGCATCCATTTCCATTGCTTTGCGGATGACACCCAGCTCTACTTATCCACCAAACCTACCTCCTCCCTCTCCACATGCTTATCTGAAATCAAATCATGGTTCACCTCAAACACCTCAAAACTGAGTTCCTCCTTGTCGGAACAAAATCCACCTTATCCAAAGTTGGCAGTTTCTCCCTCTCAATTGACAGCTCCTCAGTTTTCCCCTCCCTTCAGATTAAGAGTCTGGGTGTCATCATTGACAGCACTCTAGCTTTCCACTCTCATGTCAATAATATTACCCGGTCTGCATATTTCCACCTATGAAACATAAATCGTCTCCACCTCTCCCTCTCCCTGTATACCACCTCCATCCTTGTTCATAGTCTTGTTACCTCCCATACTGATTACTGTAACGCTCTTTTATTTGGCCTCCCTCACAAATCCCTCCAGAAGCTTCAAATGGTTCAAAACTCAGCCAATTTCATTATTAGCAAACCCCCCCCCACCACATCACTCAAGTC